>NC_133618.1:212145232-212447732 GCF_048593235.1 Sminthopsis crassicaudata | reverse complement strand
GTTTTGCTTTGTTTTGTTTCTCTTCCCAGATTATTTTTACCTTGCCAATACAATCTTTCCTTTGCAAAAACAATAACAACAAAATTCAGTTCTGCACATATATATTGTACCTAGGATATATTATAAGATATTTAATATCTATGGGAATGCCTGCCATCTAGGGAAGTGGTTGGAGGGAAGAGGGGAAAAACTCAGAACAGAAGGGAGTACAAGGGATAATGTTGTAAAAAAAAAATTACCTATGTATATGTACTGTCCAAGAAAATGTTATAAACATTAATTAAAAAAAAAAAAAAAAAAAAGAGACTCCCTAGTTGCGGAGTGGGGAGAGAGGAAGGGAGAGAATCTGGAACTCAAACCTTTTAAAAACAAATGTCTAAAATTGTTTTATATGTACCTGGGGAAAAATAAAACATTAAAAAAATTTTTAAAACAAAAAAAATTACCCATGCATATGCTTTGTATATAAAAAGCTATAATCAAAAATAAATAAATGAAATATTTTAAAATAAATAAAACAAATATCAAAATGTTCTGGATGATATACCCAAGTCATCTGTACCATATAAACAATTATGAAATTAATTAGAAGAAGAAAAGGTCCCTTTCCAAGAACAATAACCCACAAAAAAAAAACCAAAACAAAATAAAAAACAAAACAAAACAAAAAAAAAAAAAAAACCCAAAAACAGATGTGAGAGTTGAACAAATATCATGTCTCCAAATCAAGTGATCTTTTCATTATGTCATTTTCACCTATCACTCTAACAAGCTGTTCAAAAAAGACAACAATTAATTTTGTGTGACTATTTCTTGATGCTGTCTCATAGTATCTAAATCATTAGGATGTCTTAATAAAACACACATAGAAATGTGATCAATCTTCATGGAAATGAGATAATTTTCTGAAGATTATCATCTAGAACAAATATGCCAGAATGCTATAATTCCTCTTTCTTGCAAAAATAGAAAGCTTTAAAAATATGGATTGTAATCTTTGACAAACCCAAAGATACCAACATTAGGGATAAAAATTCATTATTTGGAAAAAACTGTTGGGAAAACTGGAAATTAATATGGCAGAAATTAGATATGGATCCACACTTAACACCACTTACCAAGATAAGATCAAAATGGGTCCATGATTTAGGCATAAAGAGGGAGATAATAAATAGATTAGAGGAACAGAGGATAGTCTACCTCTCAGACCTGTGGAGGAGGAAGGAATTTATGACCAGAGGAGAACTAGAGATCATTATTGATCACAAAATAGAAGATTTCGATTATATCAAACTAAAAAGTTTCTGGACAAATAATACTAATGCAAACAAGATTAGAAGGGAAGTAACAAATTGGGAAAATATTTTTAAAAGCAAAGGTTCTGACAAAGGTCTCATTTCCAAAATATATAGAGAACTGACCCTAATTTATAAGAAACTGAACCATTCTCCAATTGATAAATGGTCAAAGGATATGAACAGACAATTCTGAGAGGAAGAAATTGAAACTATATCCACTCACATGAAAGAGTGTTCCAAATCACTACTGATTAGAGAAATGCAAATTAAGACAACTCTGAGATACCACTACACACCTGTCAGATTGGCTAAGATGACAGGAACAAATAATGATGAATGTTGGAGAGAATGTGGGAAAACTGGGACACTGATACATTTTTGGTGGAGTTGTGAAAGAATCCAGCCATTCTGGAGAGCAATTTGGAACTATGCCCAAAAAGTTATCAAACTGTGCATACCCTTTCACCCAGCAGTGCTACTACTGGGCTTATATCCCAAAGAAATACTAAAGAGCAGAAAGAGACATATATGTGCCAAAATGTTTGTGGCAGCTCTTTTTGTTGTAGCTAGAAACTGGAAGTTGAATGGATGTCCATCAGTTGCAGAATGGTTGGGTAAATTATGGTATATGAAGGTTATGGAATATTATTGCTCTGTAAGAAATGACCAGCAGGAGGAATACAGAGAGGCTTGGAGAGACTTACATCAACTGTTGCTGAGTGAAATGAGCAGAACCAGAAGATCACTGTACACTTCAACAACAACACTGTATGAGGATGTATTCTGATGGAAGTGGAAATCTTCAACATAAAGAAGAGCCAACTCACTTCCAGTTGATCAATGATGGACAGAGGTAGCTACACCCAGAGAAGACACACTGGGAAATGAATGTAAATTGTTAGCACTACTGTCTATCTCCCCAGATTACATGTACCTTCGGAATCTAATGCTTATTGTGCAACAAGAAAATGGTATTTACACTCATGTATTGTATCTAGGTTATATTGTAACACAAGTAAAATGTATGGGATTGCCTGTCATCGGGGGGAGGGAGTAGAGGAAGGGGGGATAATTTGGAAAAATGAATACAAGGGATAATATTATAAAAAATCTATAATAAAAATTATTTAAAAATATGGATTGTATGCATAAAATGCTCTAAGTACTTAAGGAACTACTTGTCAAGTTTCAAGACCTGTTTTATAGCTCATTAAATATATTGTGTTTGCTCACCACATGTCCTACATCCCTTCACACACTTTCATTCTCTAGCTAAAAACAAAACAAAAACAAACATAACAATAGTTTGGGAGGAAATTGGCTTAATTTTTATGTATTTACAATAAGCAACCATCAATAAGCAAAATTTAAAATAATGCAAATAGGCTGCCTATTCCAAGTGACAATTACATTGGGGGGATGTAAAGTGGAATAAAATTTTCACTTCTCCCTCTGAGTCATAAATTAGCCATAATTCTTTCTCTCCCAGATTCCTTTACTGAGTAAATTTTTTTTAACAAATGAAAGGAAAGAATTCCATTTATTTAAAACCAGTCATCTGGAAAGTGTAGTTCATCTTCTGCAAACCATCACTGTAATGTGCTGTTGTCTCCAGAAGCTGCTGATCGCTCTCTGGGAGGAGATCTGCTGTGTCAACTCAAATCTCTAGGACAGATTCTTCTTCCTGTAGAGAACTGTTGTCTCCAGACAGTTGCCGTTAACTCTCATCCAGAGAAGTGAATTCCCTTCCTGCAGAGAGCTGCTTCAATCCTGGTCTAAAGCAGAGACTAACTTTTTTCTTCCAGAGCTGCCCTCTTTTTCCTCCCAGAGAATGGGCGTTGGATAATGCAAGGGCTTCTGGGAAGAACCACTTCAACCAATGAGCTTACTCCTCCTAAGCATGCAAGCTCTTCCCCAGGAAAGGCCTGAACTAGAGAATTGTCAAGAACCGACTTAGCACTTAGTAAGTACCTAACACATCACCACTTTCCATGTAGAGGAAAATTCCATCTTAATTTTCAAAGTCTGTATCTATATTTATTTCATAGCTGGGAACAATTGTTGTTAAATAACAATGAGTATATATGGAAAGACTAATACCTTGTTTCTTACAAGAACCAGGCATATGTTTGTGGACACTGACTTAGAAATTAGGAATGGTGGTGGACTAAAGATGGCAAAGTAAAGGCTTGGACTTGTCTGAACTCTCCCCCAACACCCTGAAAATACCTCTAAATAATGTCTATGACCAAATTCCAGAACAACAGCAGAATTTTTTTTAAATTGAATTAAAAATTTTTTTTCCATCTCAAGACAACATAAAAAGTACATTGTATCAGGTGAGAGAGAAACATACTTCAGCACATGGTATAGCTTCTACACAGAAAGAGAGGAGGTTTTCAACCCTGAGGAGATTAATAGCAGACTCCAGATGAAACCTGGCCCCCATCACACAAATCTCTCCTAGAAAAGACTATTAAAAATCTTAAAAGAGAACTAGAAGAAAAATGGGGAAAGAGAACCTATACAACTTCCTGAAATGTGAACTGGAAAAGGTGAAGAACTCAAAGGAAATTCAGGGGAAAAGAATTTGTGAAGTGGAAAAGGTAAATAACACTCATAAAAGTAAGATTTGTGAATTGGAAAAGATAAAGAACTCCCAAGAAAGTAGGAGTTGTGAATTGGAAAAAAAAACAAACAGAAAAACTCACTTTAAAAAAGTGAGTGATGGCAGAAACTAAGCATGTACCCACATTTAACACCACATACTAAAATAAGATCAAAATGGGTCCAAGATTTAGGCATAAAGAATGGGATCATAAATAAATAAATTAGAGGAGCATAGGAGAGTTTACTTCTCAGACTTGTGGAGGAGGAAGGAATTTGTGACCAAAGGAGAACTAGAGATCATTATTGATCACAAAATAGAAAATTTTGATTAAATCAAATTAAAAAGTTTTTCCACAAACAAAACTAATGCAAAAAAGATTAGAAGGGAAGTGACAAATTGGGAAAACATTTTTACAGCTAAAGGTTCTGATAAAGGCCTCATCTCCAAAATATACAGAGAATTGATATAAGAAATCAAGCCATTCTCCAATTGAAAAATGGTCAAAGGATATGAACTGACAATTTTCAGATGATGAAATTGAAACTATTTCCACTCATATGAAAGAGGGTTCCAAATAACTATTGATCAGAGAAATGCAAATTAAGACAACTTTGAGATATCATTACACACCTGTCAGATTGGCTAAGATGACAGGAACAAATAACGATGAATGTTGGAGGGGTTGTGGGAAAACTGGAACACTGAAGCATTGTTGGTGGAGTTGTGAAAGAATCCAACCATTCTGGAGAGAAATCTGGAATTATGCCCAAAAAGTTATAAAAATGTGCATACCCTTTGACCCAGCCATACTACTACTGGGCTTATATCCCAAGGAAATACTAAAGAAGGGAAAGGGACCTGTATGAACCAAAATGTTTGTGGCAGCCCTTTTTGTAGTGGCTAGAAACTGGAAAATGAAAGGATGTCCATCAGTTGGAGAATGGTTGGGTAAATTATGGTATATGAATGTTATGGAATGTTATTGTTTTGTAAGAAATGACCAACAGGATGAATACAGAGAGGCTTAGAGAGACTTACATCAACTGATGCTGAGTGAAATGAGCAGAACTAGGAGATCATTATAAAATTCAACAATGATACTGTATGAGGATGTATTCTGATGGAAATGGATATGTTCAACATAGAGAAGAGCTAATCCAATTCCAATTCATCAATGATGGATACACCCAGAAAAAGGAACACTGGGAAATGAGTTTAAACTGCGAGCATTTTTTGTTTATTTTTTGTTTTTTGTTTTTATTCCCAGATTATTTTTACCTTACTAATACAATTCTTCCTTTTCAACAAGAAAAACAACAACAACAAAATTCAGTTCTGCACATATATACTGTACCAATCATATGCTATAAGATATTTAATATGTATGGGAATGCCTGCCATCTAGGGGAGGGAGTGAGGGAAGTAGGGGAAAAATTTGGAATAGAAGGGAGTACAAGGGATAATGTTGTTAAAAAAAATTACCTATGCATATGTACTGCTAAAAATGTTATAATTATAAAATTAATAAAAAAAACTATAAAAACTCAATTGGACATATACAAAAAGAAGTTAAAAAGGGTAATGAAGAAAATAACTCATTAAAAATCTGATCTGCACAAATAGAAATGAATAATTCATTGAGACATCAAGAATCAGTGAAGTAAAACCAAAAAAAAATGAAAAATTAGGAAAAACACATTAAATGTCTATTTAGAAAAAAAAATAATATACCTGGAAAATACATCTAGAAGAGACAATCTGAAGATTATTGTACTTCCAGAAAATTATGATTGAAAAAAAGGAGCCTAGATACTATTTGATAGGAAATCATCAAAGAGAACTGATCAGATGTAATAGAACCAGAAGGTAAAACAGGGGTTGAACGAATTCATTGAAAACCTTCTGAAAAAGACCCTGAAATAAAAAGTACAAGAGATATTGTGGCTAAATTTCAGAACTAACTTATTAAGGAAAAAATATTACGAGCAACCAGGAAAAAACAATTCAAATACCGAGGAGACACAATAAGGGTCACTAATATCTGGCTGCCTCCACAATGATGGATCAAAGGGTCTGGAATCTAATATTCCAAAAGGCAAAATTACTTGGAATGTAGCCAAGAATAAACTACCCAGATAAACTGAGCATTTTCTTCCATAGAAGAAGATGGACTTTTAATGAAACAGATGAATTGCATTTATTTCTAAGGAAAAAACCAGATCTAAAAAAAAAAAAAAATTGATCTCCAACCATGGGACTCAAGAGTAACAGAAAAAGATAAAAGGAACTCTTGAGAACTCTAATTCCATTGTGGATATACATAAAGACCACATGTATAAGTTGATTGTATTGAACATAAAAAAATCAAGTAAAATGGAAAGGGGATAGTGTCAGAAAAGGGGAAAACGGAAGATGGAGATAAAAAGAGGAAAACTACATCCAATGAAGAGTCAAAGGAAATTTATCATATCTGAGGGAATTTGAGAAAGGCAGAAAAATTGTGTGAATGTTACTGTCATCACAGTTGGCTCAAAGAGAAAATAATTGACATATTTGTTTTACAGAGAATCTTCTCTTGTCTCATTAAAAATGGGAGAGGAAAAGAGAAAAGGAAAAGAGTAACAAGGGAAGTGTACAAGAAAGAGGTAGGGATTCAAAGGAAGGAGGGAGGTATTCTAAAGAGGGCGAGTTTTGTGACACAAGTGGGTCCATACACTTAATACTGAGGAAGGGGGGAAGGGGAGGCAAGAAAAAGAAAATCATATTCTGGGGATAATATGATCCAGGAAATACAGAATTAATAATTTTAACAGTAAATGTGAATGGGATGATTTCTCCCATAAAGTGGAGGCGGATAGCAGACTGGATCAAAACTCAAAACCTACAATATGTTGTTTACAAGAAACACATTTAAAGCAGGGAGATACATACAGAGTAAAGTAAAAAGGCTGGAGCAGAATCTATTCTGCTTCAGGTGAAGTAAAAAAAGCAGGGGTAGCCATCCTCATTTCAGATCAAGCAAAAGCAAAAATTGATCTAACTAAAAGATAAGGAAGGAAACTATATCCTGCTAAAGGGTAGCATAGACAATGAAGCAGTATCAATACTAAACATACATGCACCAAGTGGTATAGTATGTAATTTCATAAAAAAGTTAAGAGAATTGCAAAAAGAAATGACAGCAAAACAATAATAGTGGGAGATCTCAACTTTGTAAACTCAGAATTAGATAAATCAAACCACAAAACAAATAAGAAAGAAATTGGTAAATATAATATTAGAAAAATTAAATATGATAGATCTTTGGAGAAAACTGAATGGTGAGAGAAAGAAGTATACATCCTTCTCAGCAGGTCATGGAGCCTGTATAGAAATTGACTACATATTAGGACCTAAAGACTGCAAAACTAAATGCAAGAAGGCAAAAATAGTAAATGCTTTCTTTTCAGGTCATGATGCAATAAAAACTTCATTAAAAAAAGTTAGGGGTAAATAAACTAAAAAGCAATTGGAAATTAAAGAATGATTGGTTGAAACAGCAAATTATAGACACAATTAATAATTTCACTAAAGATAATTACAACAATGAGACATCATACCAAATCTGTGGGATGCAGCCAAAGCAGTAAAAAGGGGAAATTTTATATCTTTTTAGGCTTACTTGAATAAAATAGAGAAAGAGAAGATCAATGAATTGGGCTCACAATTTAAAAAGCAAGAAAAAGGTCAAATTAAAAGACCCCAATCAATATTAAACTTGAAATTCTAAAATTAAAAGGAGAAATCAATAATATTGAAAGTAAAAAAAAAAAAAACACATATTAAATTAATAAACAAAACTAAGAGTTGGTTTTATGAAGAAAAGCAATTAAATAGATAATCCTTTGGTAAATCTGATTAGAAAAAGGAAAGGGGAAAATCAAATTGTTACTCTTAAAAATGAAAAGGGGGAACTTTCCACCAATGAAGAGGAAATTAGAGCAATAATCAGGAGCTACTTTACTCAACTTTATGTCAATAAATTTGATAACCTAAGTGAAATGGAGGATTACCTCCAAAAATTTAGACTTCCCAGATTAACAGAGGAAGAAGTAAATTGCTTAAATAGTCCCATTTCAGAAAAAGAAATATAACAAGCTATTAATCAACTCCTTAAGGAAAAATCCCCAGAATCAGATGAATTTACATTTTAATTCTACCAAACATTTAAAAAACAAATAGCCCCAATGTTATATAAACTATTTGAAAAAATGTGGAATAAAGAAGTCCTACCAAATTCCTTTTATGACACAGACATGGTACTAATACTCAAACCAGGTAGGTTGAAAACAGAGAAAGAAAATTATAGACCCAACGAATATTGATGCTTAAATCTTAAATAAGATATTAACAAAAAGACTACAGAAAATCATCCCCAAGATAAAACATCAGGATCAAGTAGGATTTATAAGAGGAATGCAGTGCTGGTTCAGTATTAGAAAAAATATTAATATAATTGACCATATTAATAACCAAAATAACAAAAAATGTATGATCAACTCAATAGATGCAGAAAAAGCATTTGATAAAATCCAACATCCATTCCTATTAAAAATACTTGAGAATATAGGAATAAAATGACTTTTCCTTAAAAAATAAGTAGCATCTAATTAAATCCAACAGTAAGCATCATATGTAATGGGGATAAACTGCAAACATTTCCAATAAAATCAGGAGTAAAACAAGGTTGCCCACTATATCTATTACTATTCAATACTGTATTAGAAATGCTAGCTTTGGCAATAAGAATTGAGAAAGATATTAAAGGGATTAGAATAGGAAATGAGGAAACCAAACTATCAATCTTTGTTGATGATATCATGGTATACTTAGAAAAGCCCAGATATTCTACTAAGAAGCTATCAGAAATAATCCATACCTTTGGCAAAGTTGAAGGATACAAAATAGACCCACATAAATCATCAGCATTCTTATATATCACTAAAAAAATCCAACTGTTAGAACTATGAAGAGAAATTCCATTTAAATAACTACTGAGAGTATAAAATATTTAGAAATCTTTCTTCCAACGTAAAATCAGAAACTATATGAGAAAAACAACAAAACATTTTCTACACAAATAAATTCAGACCTAAACAATTGGAAAAATTATTAAATGTTCTTGGATTGGGTGAGCAAATATAATAAAGATGACAATACTATCTAAACTAATCTATTTATTTAGTGCTTTACCAATTAGACTCCTAAAACCCTATTTTAATGACCTAGAAAAAATAACAACAAAGTTCATATGGAAAAACAAAAGGTCCAGAATTTCAAGGGAATTGCTGAAAAAAAAAACAAAAACAAAAAAAAACAAAAAAAAAAAAAAAAAAAACAACAAACAAACAAATAAAGCTGGCCTAGCTGTACCAGATCTAAATTTATATTATAAAGCAGCGGTTACCAAAACCATTTGGTATTGGCTAAGAAATAGACTAGTTTATCAGTGTAATAATATATTCAAAGGACAAAATAGCCAATAACTGCAATGATTGAGTGTTTAATAAACCCAAAGACTCCAGCTTTTGGGATGAGAACTCACTGTTTGATAAAATTGTTGGGAAAATCCTAAATTATTATTAACTCACACTTAATACCGTACACCAAGATCAGGTCAACATGGGTTCATGACCTAGGCATAAAGAATGAGATTATAAATAAATTAGTAAAGCATAAGATAGTTTACCTCTCAGTCCTGTAGAGGAGGGAGGAATTTATGACCAAAGAAGAACTAGAGGTCATTATTTTTTTTTATTTTTTTTAATGTTTTATTATGTATATATATATATATATATATATATATATATATATATATATGTATATGTATATATATATATATATATATATATATATATATTTATAATATTATCCCTTGTATTCATTTTTCCAAATTATCCCCCCTCCCTCTATTCCCTCCCCCTGATGACAGGCAATCCCATACATTTTACATGTGTTACAATATAGTCTAGGTACAATACATGTGTGTGAATATCATTTTCTTGTTGCACAATAAACATTAGAATCCGAAGGTACATGCAACCTGGGTAGACAGATATTACTGCTAAAAATTTACATTCACTTCCCAGTGTTACTTCTCTGGGTGTAGTTATTTCTGTCCATCATTGATCAACTGGAAGTGAGTTGGCTCTTCTTTATGTTGAAGATTTCCACTTCCATCAGAATACATCCTCACATCCTCATACAGTATTGTTGTTGAAGTGTACAGTGATCTTCTGGTTCTGCTCATTTCACTCAGCATCAGTTGATTTAAGTCTCTCCAGGCCTCTCTGTATTCCTCCTGCTGGTCATTTCTTACAGAGCAATAATATTCCATAACCTTCATATACCATAATTTACCCAACCATTCTCCAACTGATGGACATCCATTCATCTTCCAGTTTCTAGCTACAACAAAAAGAGCTGCCACAAACATTTTGGCACATATATGTCTCTTTCTGCTCTTTAGTATTTCTTTGGGATATAATCCCTGTAGTAGCGCTGCTGGGTCAAAGGGTATGCACACTTTGATAACTTTTTGGGCATAATTCCAGATTGCTCTCCAGAATGGCTGGATTCTTTCACAACTCCACCAGCAATGTATTAGTGTCCCAGTTTCCCCACATCCCCTCCAACATTCATCATTATTTGTTCCTGTTATCTTAGCCAATCTGACAGGTGTGTAGTGGTATCTCAGAGTGGTCTTAATTTGCATTTCTCTGATCAGTAGTGATTTGAAACACTCTTTCATGTGAGTGGATATAGTTTCAATTTCTTCCTCTGAGAATTGTCTGTTCATATCCTTTGACCATTTATCAATTGGAGAATGGTTCGGTTTCTTATAAATTAGGGTCAGTTCTCTATATATTTTGGAAATGAGACCTTTGTCAGAACCTTTGTTTTTAAAAAATATTTTCCCAATTTGTTACTTCCCTTCTAATCTTGTTTGCATTAGTATTATTTGTACAGAAACTTTTTAGTTTGATGTAATCAAAATCTTCTATTTTGTGATCAATAATGATCTCTAGTTCTCCTCTGCTCATAAATTCCTTTCTCCTCCACAAGTCTTACAGGTAGATTATCCTCTGTTCCTCTAACCTATTTATTATCTCCCTCTTTATGCCTAGATCATGGACCCATTTTGATGGTATATGGTGTTAAGTGTGGATCCATATCTAATTTCTGCCATACTAATTTCCAGTTTTCCCAACAGTTTTTTCCAAATAATGAATTTTTATCCCTAATGTTGGTATCTTTGGGTTTGTCAAAGATTAGGTTGCTATTTATGTATCCGTTTTTGTCCTTTGTATCTAATCTGTTCCACTGATCTATAGGTCTATTTCTTAGCCAATACCAAATGGTTTTGGTGACTGCTGCTATATAATATAGCTTTAGATCAGGTACACTTAAACCACCTTCCTATGAGTTTTTTTTTTTCATTAGTTCCCTTGCAATTCTCGACCTTTTATTCTTCCATATGAATTTTGTTGTTATTTTTTCTAGGTCATTGAAATAGTTTCTTGGGAGTCTGATTGGTATAGCACTAAATAAATATATTGGTTTGGGGAGTACTGTCATCTTTATTATATTCGCTCGGCCTATCGAAGAGCACTGAATGTCTTTCCAATTATTTAAATCTGACTTAATTTTTGTGGCAAGTGTTTTGTAATTTTTCTCATATAATTCCTGACTTTTCTTTGGTAGATGGATTCCCAAATACTTTATACTCTCAACATTTGTTTGGAATGGAATTTCTCTTTGTATCTCTTGCTGTTGCATTTTGTTAGTGATATATAAAAATGCCGAGGATTTATGTGGATATATTTTGTATCCTGCCACTTTGCTGAAATTTTGAATTATTTCTAGTAGCTTTTTAGCAGAGTCTTTGGGGTTCTCTAAGTATACCATCATGTCATCTGCAAAAAGTGACAGTTTAATTTCCTCATTTCCTACTCTAATTCCTTGAATCTCTTTCTCGGCTCTTATTGCCGAGGCTAGCGTTTCTAGTACTATATTGAATAGTAATGGTGATAATGGGCAACCTTGTTTCACTCCTGATCTTACTGGGAAAGGTTGCAGTTTATTTCTATTGCATATTATGCTTACTGAAGGTCTTAAATATATGCTCCTGATTATTTTAAGGAATAGTCCATTTATTCCTATACTCTCAAGAGTTTTTAGTAGAAATGGATGTTGTATTTTGTCAAATGCTTTTTCTGCATCTATTGAGATGATCATATGATTCTTATTAATTTGATTATTAATATGGTCAATTATATTAATAGTTTTCCTAATATTAAACCAGCCCTGCATTCCTGGAATAAATCCTACTTGATCATAGTGTATTATCCTGGAGATGATTTTCTGAACTCTTTTTGCTAATATCTTATTTAAGATTTTAGCATCAATATTCATTAAGGGGATTGGTCTATAATTTTCTTTCTCAGTTTTCGATCTACCTGGTTTAGGTATCAGTACCATGTCTGTGTCATAAAAGGAGTTTGGTAGGACTCCTTAATCCCCTATTTTTTCAAATAATTTATATAACATTGGGGCTAATTGTTCTTTAAATGTTTGGTAGAATTCACATGTGAATCCATCTGGCCCTGGGGATTTTTTCCTGGGGAGTTAATTAATAGCTTGTTCTATTTCTTTTTCTGAAATGGGACTATTTAAGCAATTTATCTCCTCCTCTGTTAATCTAGGGAGCCTATATTTTTGGAGGAAGTCATCCATTTCACTTAAGTTATCAAATTTATTGGCATAAAGTTGGGCAAAGTAACTCCTTACTCTAATTTCCTCTTCATTGGTGGAAAGATCCCCCTTTTCATTTGTAAGACTATCAATTTGATTTTCCTCTTTCTTTTTTTTTGATCAAATTTACCAAAGCTTTATCTATTTTATTGGCTTTTTCATAAAACCAACTCTTGGTTTTATTTATTAATTCAATAGTATTTTTACTTTCAATATTATTGATTTCTCCTTTTAATTTTTGTATTTCAAGTTTAATTTTTGGTTGGGGGTTTATAATTTGGTCTTTTTCTAGCCTTTTAAGTTGTAAGCCCAATTCGTTAATCTTCTCTTTCTCTATTTTCTTCAAATAAGCCTCTAAAGATATAAAATTTCCCCTTATTACTGCTTTAGCTGCATCCCAAAGATTTTGATATGATGTCTCATCATTGTCATTATCTTGGGTGAAATTGTTAATTGTTTCTATAATTTGCTCTTTCACCCAGTCATTCTTTAAGATGAGATTATTCAGTTTCCAATTACTTTTTGGTCTATTTACCCCTAACTTTTTACTTTATCCCCAGATGATGCTTTTTTCCCTTGACCCCCCTGATCCCCCTTCCCGATATCTGATATTTAATTTACAGACCCCCCTTGTGACGCGCAACCCTCCCTCTTTTTTTTTAGGATCCCTTTCCCCTCCCTCCAAGTCCCTTCATTTATTCTCCTTTTCCTTTTCCCTTTTCCTCTCCCCCCTTTTAATGAGGTGAGAGAAAATTCTCTGAAAAACAAATATGTTTATTATTTACTCTTTGATCCTCTCCTGATGCGTCCCGATGATGGGGCATGGATGTCTGTAGCAGGTGACGTGAAAAGCCCCTGTGCTCAAACTGGAAGTGTCTGGCAGAAACCGGGGTCCCTAGTTCAAAGGTTCTGCTTCTCTGGGACTTCCTGGAGCTGAGTTCCACTCCCTCCAGCTAAGCTAGGCAGTGTGTGTTGCCTTGGGCTGTATCCACCCACTTGTCAATCTCTTAACTATTCTCAGGTGGTAGCTGAGGCCACACCCCCTGGTGCTGAGATCTGCTGAGTCACCTCCAGGGTCTGGGGAAAATCTAATCTGAGTTTTAAAATATTTTGGCTTTCTCTTCTGAACTGCTAAATAATTAGCAGAGAAGAGCTAACAGCCTGTGCCAGATTCCTTTACCTCAGTGGCTTCTCTGATCCCAGAGCCCTTCCCAGCCCAATGGGCACAGTATGTGAGCACCCAGCCGTCTGTGCTGGCCTCTGTTCTTCCTCCCCTGGGGACTGACCTTGTCTGTTGAAACTCCAGATTCTCTTCAGCTGGTAAGTCATGCTTCCAGTCCTTGTGGTATCTATCATTCCTGGGCTTATTTTGAGGCTTAATTTATCTAGTTGGTTGTGAGGGAGTGAGGACGTTCACTGAGTCGTGTGTTTCTTCTCCGCCATCTTGGCTCTGCCTCCTAGAGGTCATTATTGATCACAAAGTAGAAAATTTTGATTATATCAAATTGAAACATCTTTGTACAAACAAAACTAATGCAGATAAGATTAGAAGGGAAACAATAAACTGGGAAAACATTTTTACACTCAAAGGTTCTGATAAAGGCCTCATTTCCAAAATATATATAGAATTCACTGTAATTTATAAGAAATCAAGCCATTTTTCAATTGATAAATAGTCAAAGGATACGAACAGGCAATTCTCAGATGAAGAAATTGAAACCATTTCTAACCATATGAAAATTTGCTCCAAGACCTTATTAATCAGAGAAATGCACATTAAGACAACTCTGAGATATCACTACACATCTGTCAGATTGGCTAAAATGACAGAGAAAGATAATGCAAAATGTTGGACAGGTTGTGGGAAAATTGGGACACTGATATATTGTTGGTGGAATTGTAAATACATCCAGCCATTCTGGAGAGCAATTTGGAACTATGCTCTAAGATTTATTAAATTGTGCATACCCTTTGATCTAGCAGTGTTATTATTAGGCTTATATCCCAAAGAGATTTTAAAGAAGGGAAAGGGACCTGTATGTGCAAGAATGTTTGTGGCAGCCCTCTTTGTAGAGGCCAGAAACTGAAAACTGAGTGGATGCCCATCAATTGGAGAATCGCTGAATAAATTGTGTTACATGAATATTATGGAATATTATTGTTCTGTAAGAAATAACCAGCAGGATGATTTCAGAAAGGCTTGGAGAGACTTACATGAACTGATGCTGAGTGAAATGAACAGGACCAGGAGAACATTATATACTTCAACACCAATAGTATATGATGATCAATTTTGATGGAGAAGGCCCTCTTCAACAATGGGATGAATCAAATCAGTTCCAAAAATCAGTAATGAACTGAACCAGCTAGACCCAGTGAAAGAACTCTCAGAAATGAATATGAACCACTACATAGAATTCCCAATCCCTTTATTTTTGTCTGCCTGTATTTTGGATTTCCTTCACAGGTTAGTTATACACTGTTTCAAAGTCCAATTTTTTTTTTTTTTTTTTTTTTGTACAGCAAAATAACTGTTTGGACATGTATTCATACATACATACATATTTAACATGTACAGGTCCACCTAGCATCTGGGGGAAGGGGTAGGAGGAAGGAGGGGAAAAGTTGGATCAAAAGGTTTTGCAATGGTCAATACTGAAAAATTACCTATGTATGCATAAACATTTTGTAAAAAATAAAAAAAAAAATAAATATCAAAAAAAAAAAAAAAAAAGACTGCTTGTCATCTAGGGGAGGGGTGGAGGGAGGGAAGGGAAAAGTCAGAATGGATGTGAGTTCCAAGGATAGTGTTGTAAAAACTTACCCAGGCATAAGTTCTGTCAATATAAAATTATAATAATAAAAAAAGATGAGATTGTTTAGGTTCCAATTACTTTTTTGTCTATTTACCCCTAACTTTTTGTTGAATGTAATTTTTTATTGCATTATGATCTGAAAAGAATGCATTTATTATTTCATTTATTATTTCTGTCTTCCTGCCTTTAATTTTGAGGTCTTTATGCCCTAATATATGGTCAATTTTTGTATAGCTTCCTTGAACTGCTGTGAAGTAAGTATACTCCTTTCTCTCAACATTCAGTTTTCTCCAAAGATCTATCATATCTAATTTTTCTACTATTCTATTTATATCCTTAATATCTTTCTTATTTGTTTTGTGGCTTGATTTATTTAATTCTGAGAGTGCTATTATATTTTTGCTGTCTATTTCTTCTTGAATCTCTCAACTTCTCCTTTAGGAAGTTAGATGCTATTCCACTTGGTTCATGTATGTTTAGTATTGATATTGCTTTATTGTCTATGGTACCCTTTATCAAGATATACTTTCCTTCCTTATCTCTTTAAATTAAATCAATTTTTGCTTTTGCTTGATCTGAGATGAGGATGGCTACACCTGCTTTTTTTTTAACTTCACCTGAAGCATAACAGATTTTGCTCCAGCCTTTTACCTTTACTCTGTAAGTATCTCCCTGCTTTAAATGTGATTCTTGTAAACAATATATTGTAGGTTTAATCCAGTCTGCTACCTGCCTCCGCTTTATGGGATAATTCATCCCATTCACATTTATGTTTAAAATTACTAAATCTGTATTTCCTGGATCATATTATCTCCAGAATATACTCTTATTTTTCTTGTCCCTCTTTCCTCCCTTCCCCAGTATTAAACTTATGGACCCCACTTGTGTCACAAAGTTCTTCCTCTTTAAAGTCCCTCCCTTCCCCTTTTTTGATCAATTCTGATGGAGTGGTCCTCTTAAACAATGAGATGAATGAAATCAATTCCAATAGAGAAGTAATGAACTGAACCAGTTATACCCAATGACAGAACTCTGGGAGATGACTATGCACCACTACAGAGAATTTCCAATCCCTCTATATTTGTACGCCTGCATTTTTATTTCCTTTACAGGCTAATTGTACACTATTTCAAAGTCTGATTCTTTTTGTACAGAAAAATAACTGTTTGGACATATATACATATAATGTATTTTACTCATACTTTAACATATTTGACATGTATTGGTCAACCTTTCATCTGGGGGAAGGGGTGGGAGGAGAGAGAAATTGTAACAAAAGGTTTTGCAATTGTTAATGATGAAAAATTATGTATGCAAATATCTTGTAATTAAGCTATAATATTTTAAATATTAAAAATAAATAAAAATAATAAGATATCAAACTACTTCTTCATTAATTATAGGTTATATTAAATGATAAATTATAATTAAATTTGACTTTTATATATTTTCCAAATTTATGATTTTGTTATTTGAATTTTATTTCAAAAGTTTTCTTCATTTATTGACATAATTTTTAAAAATATTAATGGATAAGTATTTATTTAATACCATGCACGGTGCTGCTTGTTGAGGATCAACAGACAGAATAATGATACCATGCTTACCTTTGATAAATTTACATTCCATAATGGGAAATTTTAATTAGATGTATAAACAAATAAAAAATACATACAAGTTATATACAAGATAATTCTGAAATGTGGGAAAAGGAATTGAAACTCTAGTAATTCTGTAATTGCGAATTCTCTAAGAGATGCTCTTTCAGTTCAATCCTCTAACTGATCCCCTGGGACTGTTAGATACAAATGAACTACTTAAATTCAGAGAAGCTCAATATCAAGCTGCCTACAAATACACTGATACCAGCTCTCAGTGGCTATCTAGTTCATTATAAAGGTTTGTTATCTGTATTTGTGAAAGAAGGACCCAAGCCAATGAAAATGCATATCCTTAAAATATCAGAGCATGATATATATTTTTCTATTATTTTATAAATTTTACATTATTGGCTATTGTTTGTTCTCAAATATGACCATGACATTAGGAAGGTTATACCAAGACTTGAAATGAATTGGATTTAATTGAGGGAAAACTGCACAAAGTGACCAGTTTAATTTTCTTCAATAAAGCTAACTGAGTCCAGTTACATTATAGATGAAAGATAGAGAGAGAGAGAGAGAAAGAGAGAGAGAGAGAGAGAGAGAGAGAGAGAGAGAGAGAGAGAGAGAGAGAGAGAGAGAGAGAGAGAGAGAGAGTACTGAGGATGACACTGGATGTAATGGGTGCCGTTAGTAGATAAGGTCTTCCCTAGGTTCCAGTTTAACTAAGGCAAAGTAATAAGACAAACAATGGCTTCTGTTATCTAGTTAAAAATATCAATATTGGGTGGTAGGCCATGAGAGTACTATGTAGACAGAGGAAAGGAAAAAGAGATAAAAGGGAAAAAAATTGTAGAGGAGAGGAAAGAGGAGAGAGAGCAATTAAGGAACTATGTTGCCCAAGTATAACAGTCAATTGGATATCCAGTGGGGTAGCTCATACTACTCATAAGATGTTGATCTTCTTTCTCTAGTAGGACCATTACAAACTGGGAATGTGTTGCTTTGACTTGCAAGTGAATTGGATTTATATGATAGAGGACTTCTTTTCTGGAATTATCTGTGTCCAGAAGCAAGATATAGATTATTCCAGCTGGAGATTGTCCCAGATGAAATGGAAGATTTTGGCCTTTTTTTTACTCTATTGATATAACTATTCCTTGGAAGGGATGGACATATTATTTTAAATAATATATTGGAAAAATAGTGAAAGACTTTCAGATCAAAAGGTATAATGATATATATATATATATATATATATATATATATATATATATATATATATATATATATATATATATATATATATATGTGTGTGTGTGTGTGTGTGTGTGTGTACGTAAACATATATATATATATATATATATATATATATATATATATATATATATATATATACATATATATTTATTATATACATATGTAATATTTTCAACTTAGAATCAAGAGACAATAATTTCCAGATTTTACACTGAATAGCTAATTAATCTTAAGTTATGGATGTTCCCTTTTTACCTACTGAAATGGGAAAGAAAGAAATAATTGATCCAAATATGTTCACAAGGAAGTTATTTCAAACTTTGAAAGAAAAAATTCATTTGCCCTTATAGATTACTCATTAAAACATGGAAGGAAGAAACGGACTTGAAATATTTCTTGAAAGAAATATGCTGTTCTTTTTAATATGAAAAAGATGTATATAAAAATTATAAGAGAAAAATTAAATAATGTAGAAGTGACAATATGGGATATAAGTACTTTATTTATTTTACAGATTTCATGTACACATTTTGTACATATTAAAGATGTATATAAATATAAGTGATTACTATAATGTTGATAAGACCTACTGTGGACACTATATACTGTGGACAAAATTGCTTTAAAATAAAAAACAAAAGAATGCTAAGACTAAAATCTTAAATATTGGAAGAAATACTCATTTAACAAAGATTACATATTCATTAAATTCATTAAAGTACTGTGACATACTTTTGGATATATAGAAATGGTAGAATTTGATGGGCACTTTGTAAATGTGTAATGTCCTGTTCTAGTTTGTGTAGGGATTTCATTGTTGTAGGCAACTGAAACAGTGACATGCACCTATTGCTATTTTTTTTACATTTATGATATTTATTTTTTTTGAACAGCATGATGGATATGAACATATGTTTAAAAGAATTGCACTTATTTAGCCTACGCCATTTTGCTTGTTGTCTTGGAGGGGAGAGGAGAAAGGAGAAGGAGACAAATATGGAGCACAATCTTTGGCAAAAGTAAATGGTGAAAATCCTTGGCATTGTTTGAGAAAAATAGAATACTGTTTTTAATTTTTTTTTATTATATTATACTGTTTTTTAAAAGATACTCATGACCTTAAAGAGTGCAAAGATAAGTGAGAGGGTAAATGATTTGCCCAAGATTATATAAACTATAAGTATCAGAGGGAGGACCTGAACCAAGATTTGTCTTTGAGGTCCATGCAATATTAACTTCTTAAATTATGTTACACTGCTAATTTTCAACAGCTTTTTACATACATTTTATTTGACTCATGTGACAATATTATTATGTAAGTACTATAGGCATTTTTATCCCAAATTTTAGAGATAAGAATATCTTAGAAAAGTTAAGAGACTTATTTATGGAATTTGAACCCAATTATTCTGATGCGAAATGCATAGCCCAGTATATTTTACTTTCCTCTATTTTTTCTTTTAATCTGTTTCTTCTTCCCATAAATCATTATGGAAATATTTTATATTATAGCATATATATATATATATATATACATGTAAATTCAATATCAAATTTTCTACCATTTTTAAAGTCCTATAAATATATTTTTATATTTTTATTATAGCTTTTTATTGACAGATATATGCATGAGTAATTTTTCAACAATGATCCTTGGAAAAACTTTTGCTCCAACTTTTCCCCTCCTTCCTTTCACTTCCTCCCCTACACTGCGGGTAGCCCCATACATGATAAATATGTTAAAGTATATGTTAAATACAATATATGTATACATATTTATACAGTTGCCTTGCTATACAAGAAAAAACAGATTTAGAACTAAGATAAAAATAACCTGGAAAGAAAAAATAAAAATGCAAGCAAACAATAACAGAAAGAGTGTAAATGCTATATTGTTGTTCACACTCATTTCCCAGTGTACTTTCACTTGGTGTAGCTGGCTCTGCTCATTACTGATCAATTGGAATTGATTTGGATCCTCTCATTGTTGAAGATGGCCATTCCTTCAGAATGAATCCTCATATATTATTGTTATTGAAGTGTATAATAATCTTCTGGTTCTGCTCATTTCATGTAGCATCGGTTCATGTATGGCTCTCAAACCTCTCTGTATTCATCCTGTTAGTCATTTCTTACAAAACAATAATATTCCATAACATTCATACACCACAATTTACCCACGCATTAACCATGTGATTGGCATCCATTCAATTTCCAGTTTCTAGCCACTACAAAAAGGGCTACCACAAACATTTTTGCACATACAGGCCCTTTTCCCTCCTTTAAGATCTCTTTGGGATATAAGTCCAGTAGTAACACTTCTTGATCAAAGGGTATGCACAATTTGACAACTTTTTGAGTATTATTTTAAATTGCTCTCCAGAATGGTTGGATCCATTCACAACTCCACCAGCAATGCATCAGTGTCCCAGTTTTTTCATATCCCCTCCAACATTCAGCTTTTTCGTTTTCTGTCATCTTAACCAATCTGAAAAGTGTTCAGTGGTATCTCAGAGTTGTCTTAATTTGCATTTCTCCGATCAATAATGAATTGGAACACATTTTCATATGGGTAGAAATAGTTTCATATTCATTATCTGAAAATTGTCTGTTTATATCCTTTAACCATTTATGAATTGGAGAATGTCTTGATTTCCTATAAATTTGAATCAATCCTCTATATATTTTGGAAATGAGGCCTTTATCAGAACTTTTAATTCTAAAGATGTTTTCTAAGTTTATTGCTTCCCTTCTAAACTTCTCTGCATTAGTTTTGTTTTGTACAAAATCTTTTTAACTTGATATAATCAAAATTTTCTGTTTAATGATCAATAATGATCTCTAGGTCTTCTTTGGACACAAATTTCTTGCTCTTCTCTAAGTCTGAGAGGTAAATTATCCTATGATCTTCTAATTTATTTATAGTCTTATTTTTTATGCCTATATCATGGACCAATTTTGATCTTATATTAGTGTACAGTGTTAGTTGTGAGTCAATCTCCACACTTTTCTGCCATACTAATTTCCAATTTTCCCATTTTTTTTCCAATTTTGTCAAATAGTGCATTTTTATACAAAAAGTTGGGGTCTTTGTGTTTGTCAAACACTAGATTTCTATAGTTATTGACTACTTTGTCCTGTAAACCTAACCTATTTAACTGATCAATTAGTCTATTTCTTAGACAATAACAAATACTTTTGGTGACTGCTGCTTTATAATATAGTTCTAGATCAGGTATAGCTAGGTCACCTTCATTTGATTTTTTTTTTTTTTTCATTATTTCCCTTGAAAGTCTTGACCTTTCGTTCTTCAAGTTGAATTTGGTTATTTTTTCTAGGTCGTTAAACTAGTTTCTTTGGAGAATGATTGATATATCACTAAATAAATAGGTTAGTTTGGGTAATATTGTCAACTGTACTATATTAGCTTTACCTATCTAGGAGCACTTAATATTTTCTCCAACTGCTTAGATCTGACTTTATTGTGTGGAAAGTATTTTGTAGTTTTCCTCATATAATTCCTGACTTTCGCTTGGCAGATAGATTCCCAAATATAGTATACTATCCACAGTGATTTTAAATAGAATTTCTCTTTATAACTCTTGCCATTGGTTTTTGTTTTATGTATATATATATATATATATATATATATATATATATATATATATATATATATATATATATATATATATAAAATGGTGGTGATTTATGTGGGTTTATTTTGTGTCCTGCAATATTGCTAAAATTGTAGATTATTTCTTCTTTTCACTTTAAAAATTAATTTGTTTTTTTTATTTTATAATTATAACTTTTTTTTGACAGTACATAAGCCTGGGTACATTTTTACAACATTATCCCTTGCACTCACTTCTGCTGCAATTTTTCCCTTCCTTCCTTCCACCACTTCCCCTAGATGGTAGGCAGTCTTATACATGTTAAATATGTTATAGTATATCCTAGCTACAATATATATGTGCACATAAGAAGAATTGGATTCAGAAGGTAAAAATAACCTGAAAAGAAAAACAAAAATGCAAACAGTTTACACTCATTCCCAGTGTTCCTTCTCTGGTTGTAGCTGCTTCTGTCCATCATTGAGCAATTAGAACTGAATTAGATCTTCTCTTTGTCAAAAATATCCACTTCCACAAAATTTGCTGGGAAAATTGGAAATTAATATGGCAGAAACTAGGCATTGACCCACACTAAACACGGTACACCAAGGTCAGGTCAAAATGGGTTCATGACTAGGCATAAAGAATGAGATTATAAATAAATTAGAGGAACATAGGATAGTTTACCTCTCAGACCTGTGGAAGAGGAATGGATTTATGTCCAAAGAAGAACTAGAGATCATTATTGATCACAAAGTAGAAAACTTTGATTACATCAAATTGAAAAGTTTTCATACAAACAAAACTAATTCAGTTAAGATTAGAAGGGAAACAATAAAATGGGAAAACATTTTTACAGTCAAATTTCCAATAAAGGCCTCATTTCCAAAATATATAGAGAATTGACTCTAATTTATAAGAAACCAAGCCAAGTTCCAATTGATAAGTGGTCAAAGAAGGGAAAGATACCTTTATGTGCAAGAATGTTTGTGGCAGCCTCTTTGTAGTGGCAAGAAACTGGAAACTATGTGGATGTCCACCAATTGGAGAATGCTGAATAAATTGTGGTATATGAATATTATGGAATATTATTGTTAAGAAATGACCAACAAGATGATTTCAGAAAGGCCTGGAGAGACTTACATGAACTGATGCTGTGTGAAATAAGTAGGACCAGGAGATTGTTGTATACTTCAACAACAATAGTATAAGATGATCAATTCTGATGGATGTAGCCATTTTCAACAAGGATATGAACCAAAATCAGTTCCAATTGAGCAATAATGAATTGAACCAGCTACACCCAGGGAAAGAAATCTGGAAGATGATTATGAATCATTACATAGAATTCCCAATCCCTCTAATTTTGTCCACCTGCATTTTCTATTTCCTTCACAGGCTAATTGTACACTATTTCAAAGTCCAATTCTTTTTGTACAGCAAAACAACTGTTTGGACATGCATAGATATATTGTATTTAATTTTTACTTTAACATATTTAATATGTATTGGTCAACCTGCCATCTAGGGGAGGAGGGAAGGAGGGGGAAAAATAGAAAAAAAAAGGTTTGGCAATTGTGAATATTGTAAAATTACCCATGCATATATCTGGTAAATAAAAACTATCAATAAAAAAAGGAAAATATCCACTTCCATCAGAATACATCCTCAAACAGTATTGTTGTTGAAGTGTATAATATTGGTTCTGCTAATTTCACTCAGCATCAGTTCATGTAAGTCTCTCCAAGCCTCTCTGTATTCATCCTGTTGGTCATTTCTTACAGAACAATAATATTCCAAAACATTCATATACCATAATTTACCCAACCATTTGCCAATTGATGGGCATCCATTCCTACAAAAAGGGCTGCTACAAACATGTTGGCCCATGCAGGTCCCTTTCCCTTGTTTAGCATTTCTTTGGGATATAAACCCAGTAGTAGCACTGCTGGATCAAAAGGTATGTACAGTTTGATAACTTTTTGGGTATAATTCCAAATTGTTTTCCAGAAATGATTAGATTTGTTCACAAATCTATATTTTTCCATCATTTCCGATGTGGTTAGCTCATATTTTCCTTGGAATATTTTAGTTTATATATCATCAATTTCTTTATTTCAGAAAAAAATCCTTTTACCCTTGTTTTGAATCCCCAGTGCTTAGGCCGGCAACTGGAACATTGTAAATGCCTAAACAAATGCTTATTGTTTGATTGATTAATTGAAGTGGGCATACTATGGATACTGATTATTATTATTATTATTATTATTATTTGTAGCCAGATCCCAAATTAGTATTGGGAGAAGGGATGTTGTGTCAGTCAAGATTCTTAGTATGCTGACTCTTTGTGCCAAAATATTCTTTAGTTCACTTTGTATACATGGAAATAAATGTTGGGCACATTGTGATAATAACAGCTTACCAGGATCAAGCCATTTAATGTATTAGGAAATGTACCTGTCTAATTCTGAAAAGAAATATATCATATTGTGGTTTACAACACCACTTAATAAAACCAGAACATTCTTGAACTTTTTTATTTTTAACAATAATAAGATCAATACTACCTGTCTGAAATGCCTATGATTCATGGTACTTTCATCATCAATTATTTGTTGCAGCTTACCTATCAAACACAATTAATATGCCATCCCATTTTTAATCTCAGTAATGCACCTGATTAAGTTTTCATAATATGTGGAGGAGAGGAGACAGACTGATTTTTTCTTATTATTTATCTTTCTCCAAAATCCATTCCCAGATAGCTGCCAAAATACATTTTCTAAAACATTCTTTGTACAGGGCATTCCTTCCACCAATTAATAATTTCCATTCTCTTCATATTGTCTTTGAGATGATACATGTATCATTGAAAACCTTTCACAATACAACTCTGATTGCCATTTCTAGTATTATTATGCTATCATCCCTTTTCACACCATATAGTCTGAACATATTGCCCATGAAGAAAAAGAGACTGCTATCAATTTTGCCTTTATTTGTTAATAATTTAATATAGTAATCTATACATAGAATGCATTTAATAGATTCTTATTGTACTATCTTGGACAGATGGAAAAAAATGAGAAGTCAGATATTATATCTGATTTTGTTTATGTAAAATTAATTAAAGAAAACCTTCAAAAGTTGAAAAGCTATACAGATTATCTTTCTAACCAGTATTTCCTCAAAAAAGTTAACCATAGGGTGGAGCCAAGATGGCGGAGAAGATACACGCAACTGTGTAAGCTCCTTTCTTCCCTCACAACCAACTAGATATAACCAGCCTCAGAAACAGCACTGGACTGATAGAATCCACAAAGCCTGGAAGTACGACTTACCATCTGAAGACAATCTGGAGTTTCAGCAGGAAAGTTTAGCTCCCAGGGGAGGAAGAAGAGAGGCCGGCGTAGACGGTGGGGTAGTGGCACACTGCACAGGTCGCGCTGGGGAGGGCTCTGGGATCAGAGAAGCCACTGAGATAGAAGAATCTGGTACAGGATGTTAGCTCTTCTCTGCTTATAATACAGCAGTTCAGAAGAGAAATCAAGCCACTTTAAATTTTCAAAACCAGATTGGATCTTCCCTGATCCCGGGGTGACTCAGCAGAACTCAGCACTGTGGGAGTGGCCGACATAGGCAATACAGGCTTTCACCTGGAGGTAGTTAAGAGATTGAAAAGTGGGCGGGGCGTTAACTCATAGTGCCTGGCTTGGCTGCAGGCTGTGGAACTCAGCCCCGGGAAGTCCCAGAGAAGTGGAACCTTTGAACTAGGGACTGCGGTTTCTGGCAGACACTTCCTGTTTGAGCGCAGGGGCTTTTCAAATCACCTGCTGCAGACATCCACTCCTCACTGGGACGCATAGGCTAGGCTTTGAGTCGCCTTTACTATTCAGTCTCAAACCTCAGGGAAGCCGCTAGAACACAGCGCCCGTAAAGCACAGAGGTGCTGATCACATCTGAGGCACTTCCAGGGAGGGGGTGGGGAACTCTCTCCCAGAGCTCTCTCTTAGCTCAGGCACAGGGGCCGCTGTATCCATCCTGTCTGGGAGGAAGCTGGTAAAGAAATAAATAAACAATTTCCTACCCCAGGGACAGACCCCAAAAGATTTTTTAAGTATGAATATAAAGCCAAAAAAAAACTATAGATTCCTTCTACACAGAGAAAGAGTGGGTATCCAACCCCAAGGAAGTTAACAGAAGAGAGTCAGCAGATAACAACCTAAAGGGGAACGATTTCTGCCCCCCATCACATAACTCTCCCCTTGAAGAGATTATTAAAAAGTTAATAGAGTTTGAAGAAAAATGGAGAAAGAAAAGGGAAGCTATGATAGAGAATAACAACGCCCTGAAACTGGAGTTGGAAAAAATAAAGAATTCACAGGAGATGCAGGGAAACAAAATTAGTGCATTAGAAAAGGTAAAAAAAAATTCACAGGAAAGTAGGATTTCTGAATTGGAGAAGATAAAAAAGTCTCAAGAAAATAGTATCTCTGAATTGGAAAAAGAAAATAATTCTCAAAAAAAATTAGGGAAATGGAAAAAATTCAATAGAGCAAAATAACTCATTTAAAAACAAAATTGGGCATTTATAAAAAGAACTAAAAACTGTGAAAGAAGAAAATAACTCCTTAAAACTCAGGATGGAACAAATAGAAATAAATGATTCACAGAGAACCCAAGAATCAGTCAAACAAAAAAAAAAAAAAAAAAATGAAAAGCAGGAGAATAACGTCAAATACTTACTGGGAAAATCTATAGACCTGGAAAATAGATCTAGGAGAGATAATCTGAGGATCATTGGACTTCCCGAAAACGATGACCAAAAAAAAGAGCCTAGATTGTATTTTACAGGAAATTATCAAAGAGAACTGTCGAGCTCTTGGGGGTGGAGCCAAGATGGCGGAGAAGAAACACAAGACTCTGTGAACGTCCTCACTCCCTCACAACCAATTAGATAAATTAAGTCTCAAAATAAGCCCAGGACTGATAGATACCACAAGGACTGGAAGCACGACTTACTAGGTGAAGAGAATCTGGAGTCTCAACAGAAAAGGTCAGTCCCCAGGGAAGGAAGAACAGAGGCCAGCACAGACGGTGGGGTAGTGGCACACTGTGCTGGTTGCGCTGGGGAGGGCACTGGGATCAGAGAAGCCACTGAGGTAAAGGAATCTGGCAAAGGCTGTTAGCTCTTCTCTGCTAATTATTTAGCAGTTCAGAAGAGAAAGCCAAAATATTTTAAAACACAGATTAGATTTTCCCCGGACCCTGGAGGTGACTCAGCAGATCTCAGCACCAGGGGGTGTGGCCTCAGCTACCACCTGAGAATAGTTAAGAGATTGACAAGTGGGTGGATACGGCCCAAGGCAACACACACTGCCTAGCTTAGCTGGAGGGAGTGGAACTCAGCTCCAGGAAGTCCCAGAGAAGCGGAACCTTTGAACTAGGGACCGCGGTTCTGGCAGACACTTCCAGTTTGAGCACAGGGGCTTTTCACGTCACCTGCTGCAGACATCCATGTCCCACCCGGACACATAGGCTGGGCTTTGTGCTGTCTTTACTGTTCAGTCTCAAATCTCAGGGAAACCGCTAAAACACAGTGCCCTCGGGCACAGCAGTGCTAATCACCTCTGAGGCACTTCCAGGGAGGGGGTGGGGAACTCTCTCCCAGAGCTCTATCTTAGCTCAGGTGCAGGAGCCGCTGCATCCATCTGGTCTGGGAGGAAGCTGGTAAAGAAGTAAATAAATAATTTCCTACCCCAGGGACAGACCCCAAAAGATTTTTCAACTATGAGTAAGAAGCCCAGAAAAACTATAGATTCCTTCTATACAGAGAAAGAGCGGGTATCCAACCCCGAGGAAGTTAACAGCAGAGAGACAGCAGATAACAACCTAAAAGGGAACGATTCCTGCCCCCCATCACATAACTCTCTCCTAGAAGAAACTCTTAAAAAATTAAGGGAGTTTGAAGAAAAATGGGGAAAGGAAAGGGAAGCTATGATAGAGAATAACAACGTCCTGAAATTGGAGTTGGAAAAAATAAAGAATTCACAGGAGATGCAGGGAAACAAAATTTATGAATTAGAAAAGGTTAAAAAAACACAGGAAAGTAGGATTTCTGAACTGGAAAAGATAAAAAAGTCTCAAGAAAATAGAATTTCTGAATTGGAAAAAGAAAATAATTCTCAAAAAAAAATTAGGGAAATGGAAAAAAATTCAATAGAGCAAAATAATTCATTTAAAAACGAAATAGGGCATTTACAAAAAGAACTAAAAACTGTGAAAGAAGAAAATAACTCCTTAAAAGTCAGGATGGAACAAACAGAAATGAATGATTCACAGAGAACCCAAGAATCAGTCATACAAAACAAAAAAAAAAAAAATGAGAAGGTGGAGAACAACGTCAAATACTTACTGGGAAAATCTATAAACCTGGAAAATAGATCTAGGAGAGATAATCTGCGGATAATTGGACTTCCAGAAAACTATGACCAAAAAAAGAGCCTAGATTCTATTTTACAGGAAATTATCAAAGAGAACTATCCAGAGATAATAGAAATAGAAGGGAAAGTAGATGTGGAAAGAATTCATCGAACTCCTTCTGAAATAGACCCTAAAAAAAGAACACCATGGAATATAGTGGCTAAGCTGCAGAATTACCACACAAAGGAGAAAATCCTGAAAGCAGCTAGAAAAAAACAATTTAAATACCATGGTGCTACAATAAGGGTCACTCAAGATCCGGCTGCCTCCACATTAAAAGATAGAAGGGCCTTGAACCTGATATTCCGTAAGGCAAAAGATCAAGGACTGCAACCAAGAATGAACTACCCAGCTAAGTTTGGCATCTTTTTCCATGGAAGAAGATGGTCATTCAATGAAACAGAGGAATTCTATATGTTTCTAAGAAAAAAACCACACTTAAACAAAAAATTTGATCTACATCCACAAGACTGAAGAGAAACAGAAAAAGGTACACAGAACCCTTGAGAACTGTAACTCTGTTGTGGGTATATAAAAAGTACTCAAGGATAATTTGATTTTACTGATATAAAAGAAAAAAAAAGGGGGTGTAGTAAAGGGAAGGAGGTCGGTTCAGAAAAAGGGGAAGGAATGATAAAAAGAGGGAAACTACATCCCAGGAAGAGGCATAGAAAATACACCATATCTGAGGGAACATAGTGAGGGGGAGAATGATTGTGTAAATCTTACTCAAATCAGGAGAGGCTCAAAGGGTAATTAATAAACATATTTGTTTTTCAGAGAATTTTCTCTCACCTCATTAAAAGGGGGGAGAGGAAAAGGGAAAAGGAAAAGGAGAATAAGTGAAGGGACTTGGAGGGAGGGGGGAGGGATCCTAAAAAAAAAAAAAAAGGAGGGAGGGTTGCGTATCACAAGGGGGTCTGTAAATTAAATATCGGGGAGCGGGGTCAGGGGGGGTCAAGGGAAAAAAGCATCATCTGGGGATAATACGATGGCAGGAAATACAGAATTAGTAATTTTAACTGTAAATGTAAATGGGATGAACGATCCCATCAAACGGAGACGGATAGCAGATTGGATCAAAAAGCAGAACCCTACAATATGTTGTCTACAGGAAACACACTTAAAGCAGGGAGATACATACAGAGTAAAGGTAAAAGGTTGAAACAGAGCCTATTATGCTTCAGGTAAAGCCAAAAAAGCAGGGGTAGCTATCCTTATCTCAGATCAAGCAAAAGCAGAAGTAGATCTCGTTAAAAAAGATAAGGAAGGAAACTATATCCTGCGGAAAGGTAGCATAAATAATGAAGCCATATCAATACTAAACATATATGCACCAAGTGGTATAGCATCTAACTTTCTAAAGGAAAAGTTAAGAGAACTGCAAGAAGAAATAGACAGTAAAACTATAATAGTGGGAGATCTCAACCTTGCATTCTCAGATTTAGACAAATCGAACCACAAAACAAACAAGAAAGAAATTTAAAAAGTAAATAGAACATTAGAAAAACTAGGTATGATAGACCTTTGGAGAAAACTGAATGGCAATAGAAAGGAATAAACTTTCTTCTCAGCAGTTCATGGATCGTATACAAAAATAGACCATATATTAGGACATAAAGATCTCAAAATTAAATGTAGGAAGGCAGAAATAATAAATGCCTTCTTCTCAGATCACAATGCAATAAAAGCTACATTCAGTAAAAAGTTAGGGGTAAATAGACCAAAAAGTAATTGGAAACTGAATAATCTCATCTTAAAGAATGACTGGGTGAAAGAGCAAATTATAGAAACAATTAACAATTTCACCCAAGATAATGACAATGATGAGACATCATATCAAAATCTTTGGGATGCAGCTAAACCAGTAATAAGGAAATTTTATATCTTTAGAGGCTTATTTGAAGAAAATAGAGAAAGAGAAGATAAACGAATTGGGCCTACAACTTAAAAGGCTAGAAAAAGACCAAATTATAAACCCCCAACCAAAAATTAAACTTGAAATACAAAAATTAAAAGGAGAAATCAATAATATTGAAATTAAAAAAAAACTATTGAATTAATAAAACCAAGAGTTGGTTTTATGAAAAAGCCAATAAAATAGATAAACCTTTGGTAAATTTGATCAAAAAAAAAAAAGAAAGAGGAAAATCAAATTGATAGTCTTACAAATGAAAAGGGGGATCTTTCCACCAATGAAGAGGAAATTAGAGAAATAATAAGGAGTTACTTTGCCCAACTTTATGCCAATAAATTTGATAACTTAAATGAAATGGATGACTTCCTCTAAAAATATAGGCTCCCTAGATTAACAGAGGAGGAGATAAATTGCTTAAATAGTCCCATTTCAGAAAAAGAAATAGAACAAGCTATTAACCAACTCCCCAGGAAAAATCCCCAGGGCCAGATGGATTCACATGTGAATTCTACCAAATATTTAAAGAACAATTAGCCCCAATGTTATATAAATTATTTGAAAAAATAGGGGATGAAGGAGTCCTACCAAACTCCTTTTATGACACAGACATGGTACTGATACCTAAACCAGATAGATCGAAAACTGAGAAAGAAAATTATAGACCAATCTCCTTAATGAATATTGATGCTAAAATCTTAAATAAGATATTAGCAAAAAGACTTCAGAAAATCATCTCCAGGATAATACACTATGATCAAGTAGGATTTATTCCAGGAATGCTGGGCTGGTTTAATATTAGGAAAACTATTAATATAATTGACCATATTAATAATCAAATTAATAAGAACCATAAGATCATCTTGATAGATGGAGAAAAAGCATTTGACAAAATCCAACATCCATTGGTACTAAAAACTCTTGAGAGTATAGGAATAAATGGACTATTCCTTAGAATAATCAGGAGCATATACTGAAGACCTTCAGTAAGCATAATATGCAATAGAAATAAACTGCAACCTTTCCCAGTAAGATCAGGAGTGAAACAAGTTTGCCCACTATCACCATTACTATTCAGTATAGTACTAGAAACACTAGCCTCGGCAGTAAGAGCCGAGAAAGAGATTCAAGGAATTAGAGTAGGAAATGAGGAAATCAAACTATCACTCTTTGCAGATAACATTATGGTATACTTAGAGAACCCCAAAGACTCTACTAAAAAGCTACTAGAAATAATTCAAAATTTCAGCAAAGTGGCAGGATAAAAAACAAATCCACATAAATCCTCAGCATACTTATATATCACCAACAAAATGCAACAGCAAGAGATACAAAGAGAAATTCCATTCCAAACAAATGTTGAGAGTATAAAGTATTTGGGAATCCATCTACCAAAGAAAAGTCAGGAATTATATGAGAAAAATTACAAAACACTTGCCACAAAAATAAAACCAGATTTAAATAATTGGAAAGACATTCAGTGCTCTTGGATAGGCCGAGCGAATATAATCAAGATGACAATACTCCCCAAACTAATCTATTTATTGAGTGCTATACCAATCAGACTCCCCAGAAATTATTTTAATGACCTAAAAAAATAACAACAAAATTCATATGGAAGAATAAAAGGTCGAGAATTACAAGGAAACTAATGACAAAAAAACTCAGAGGAAGGTGGTCTAAGTTTACCTGATCTAAAGCTATATTATATAGCAGCAGTCACCAAAACCATTTGGTATTGGCTAAGAAATAGACCGGTAGATCAGTGGAACAGATTAGATACAAAGGACAAAAAAGGATACATATATAGTAACCTAATCTTTGACAAACCCAAAGATACCAATATTAGGGATAAAAATTCATTATTTGGAAAAAATTGTTGGGAAAACTGGAAATTAGTATGGCAGAAATTAGATATGGATCCACACTTAACACCATATACCAAGATAAGATCAAAATGGGTCCATGATTTAGGCATAAAGAGGGAGATAATAAATAGATTAGAGGAACAGAGGATAATCTACATCTCAGACTTGTGGAGGAGGAAGGAATTTATGACCAGAGGAGAACTAGAGATCATTATTGATCACAAAATAGAAGATTTTGATCACATCAAACTAAAAAGTTTCTGTACAAATAATACTAATGCAAACAAGATTAGAAGGGAAGTAACAAATTGGGAAAATATTTTTTAAAGTAAAGGTTCTGACAAAGGTCTCATTTCCAAAATATATAGAGAACTGACCCTAATTTATAAGAAACCTAACCATGCTCCAATTGATAAATATTCAAAGGATATGAACAGACAGTTCTCAGAGGAAGAAATTGAAACTATATCCACTCACATGAAAGAGTGTTCCAAATCACTACTGATCAGAGAAATGCAAATTAAAACCACTCTGAGATACCACTACACACCTGTCAGATTGGCTAAGATGACAGGAACAAATAATGATGAATGTTGGAGGGGATGTGGGAAAAATGGGACACTGATACATTGCTGGTGGAGTTGTGAAAGAATCCAGCCATTCTGTAGAGCAATCTGGAATTATGCCCAAAAAGTTATCAAACTGTGCATACCCTTTGACCCAGCAGCGCTACTACTGGGCTTATATCCCAAAGAAATACTAAAGAGCAGAAAGAGACATATATGTGCCAAAATGTTTGTGGCAGCTCTTTTTGTTGTAGCTAGAAACTGGAAGATGAATGGATGTCCATCAGTTGGAGAATGGTTGGGTAAATTGTGGTATATGAAGGTTATGGAATATTATTGCTCTGTAAGAAATGACCAGCAGGAGGAATACAGAGAGGCCTGGAGAGACTTAAATCAACTGATGCTGAGTGAAATGAGCAGAACCAGAAGATCACTGTACACTTCAACAACAATACTGTATGAGGATGTATTCTGATGGAAGTGGAAATCTTCAACATAAAGAAGAGCCAACTCACTTCCAGTTGATCAATGATGGACAGAAATAACTACACCCAGAGAAGTAACACTGGGAAGTGAATGTAAATTGTTAGCAGTAATATCTGTCTGCCCAGGTTGCATGTACCTTCGGATTCTAATGTTTATTGTGCAACAAGAAAATGATATTCACACACATGTATTGTACCTAGACTATATTGTAACACATGTAAAATGTATGGGATTGCCTGTCATCGGGGGGAGGGAATAGAGGGAGGGGGGGCATAATTTGGAAAAATGAATACAAGGGATAATATTATAAATATATATATATATATATATATATATATATATATATATATATATATAATAAAAAATTAAAAAAAAAAAAGAGAACTGTCGAGAGATAATAGAAACAGAGGGTAAAGTAGATGTTGAAAGAATTCATTGAACTCCTTCTGAAATAGACCCTAAAAAAAGAACACCTCAAAATATTGTGGCTAAGCTGCAGAATTACCACGCAAAGGAGAAAATCCTTGCAGCAGCTAGAAAAAAACAATTTAAATACCAAGGTGCCACAATAAGGGTCACACAAGATCTGGCTGCGTCCACATTAAAAGATAGAAGGGCCTGGAACCTGATACTCCGAAAGGCAAAATATAAAGGACTGCAACCAAGAATAAATTACCCAGCTAAGTTTAGCATTTTTTCCAAGGAAGAAGATGGTCATTCAATGAAATAGAGGAATTCTAAGAAAAAAAAAAAAAAAAAAAAAAAAAAAACAGACTTAAACAAAAAAGTTGATGTGCATCCACAAGACTGAAGAGAAACAGAAAAACGTACACAGAACCCTTGAGAACTATATCTCTGTTGTGGGTATATAGAAAGTACGCATTGGATAATTTGATTTTACTGATATAAAGGAAAAAAAAAGGAGGGGGTGTAGTAAAGGGAATGGGGTAGTATCAGAAAAAGGGGAGGGAGTGATTAAAAGAGGGAAACTACATCCCAGGAAAAGGCATAGAAAATACACCATATCTGAGGGAATTTAGAGAGGGGGAGAAACACTGTGTGAATCTTACTCTCATCAAAAGAGGCTCAAAGAGTAAATAATTGTCATATTTGTTTTTCAGAGAATTCTCTCTCACTTCTTTAAAAGGGGTGAGAGGAAAAGGGAAAAGGAAAAGTAGAATAAGGGAAGGGATTTGGAGGGAGGGGGAACGGATACTTAAAAAAAGGGAGGGCTAAGCATCACAAGTGGGGTCTATAAATTAAATATTGGGGAAGGGGTTCAGGGGATCAAGGGAAAAAGCATAATCTGGGAATAATATGTTGGCTGGAAATACAGAATTAGTTAATTTTAACTGTAAATTTGAATGGGATGAATGGTCCCATCAAACGGAGACGGATAGCAGACTGGATCAAAAATCAGAACCCTACAATATGTTCCTTACAGGAAACACATTAAAGCAGGGAAATACATATAGAGTCAAGGTAAAAGGTTGGAGCAGAATCTATTATGCTTCAGGTAAAGCCAAAAAAGCAGGGGTAGCTATCCTTATCTCAGATCAAGCAAAAGCAGAAGTAGATCTCCTTAAAAAAGATAAGGAAGGAAACTATATCCTGCTGAAAGGTAGCATAAATAATGAAGCCATATTGATACTAAACATATATGCACCAAGTGGTATAGCATCTAACTTTCTAAAGGAAAAGTTAAGAGAGTTTCAAGAAGAAATAGACAGTAAAACTATAATAGTGGGAGATCTCAACCTTGCACTCTCAAATCAAACCACAAAACAAATAAGAAAGAAATTAAAAAAGTAAATAGAACATTAGAAAAACTAGGTATGGTATACCTTTGGAGAAAACTGAATGGCAATAGAAAGGAATATACTTTCTTCTCAGCAGTTCATGGATCCTATGCAAAAATAGACCATATATTTGGACATAAAGATCTAAAAATTAAATGTAGGAAGGCAGAAATAATAAATGCCTTCTTCTCAGACCACAATGCAATAAAAGCTACATTCAGTAAAAAGTTAGGGGTAAGTAAACCAAAAAGTAATTGGAAACTGAATAATCTCATCTTAAAGAATGACTGGGTGAAAGAGCAAATTATAGAAACAATTAACAATTTCACCCAAGATAATGACAATGATGAGACATCATAGCAAAATCTGTGGTATGCAGCTAAAGCAGTAAAAGGGGGAATTTTATATCTTTAGAGGCTTATTTGAAGAAAATAGAGAAAGAGAAGATAAACGAATTGGGCTTGCAACTTAAAAGGCTAGAAAAAGACCAAATTATAAACCCCCAACCAAAAATTAAACTTGAAATACAAAAATTAAAAGGAGAAATCAATAATATTGAAATTAAAAAAAACTATTGAATTAATAAATAAAACCAAGAGTTGGTTTTATGAAAAAGCCAATAAAATACATAAACCTTGGGTAAATCTGATCAGAAAAAAGAAAGAGGAAAATCAAATTGTTAGTCTTACAAATGAAAAGGGGGAGCTTTCCACCAATGAAGAGGAAATTAGAGAAATAATAAGGAGTTACTTTGCCCAAATTTATGCCAATAAATTTGATAACTTAAGTGAAATGGATGACTTCCTTAAAAATATAGGCTCCCTAGATTAACAGAGGAGGAAATAAATTGCTTAAATAGTCCCATTTTAGAAAAAGAAATAGAACAAGGTATTAATCAACTCCCGAGGAAAAAATCCCCAGGACCAGATGGATTTACATGTGAATTCTACCAAACATTTAAAGAACAATTAGTCCCAATGCTATATAAACTATGTAAAAAAATAGGGGATGAAGGAGTCCTACCAAACTCCTTTTATGACACAAACATGGCACTAATACTTAACCAGGTCGATTTGAAAACTGAGAAAGAAAATTATAGACCAGTCTCCTTAATGAATATTGATGCTAAAATCTTAAATAAGATATTAGCAAAAAGACTTTAGAAAATCATCCCCAGGATAATACACTATGATCAAGTAGGATTCATACCAGGAAAGCAGGGCTGGCTTAATATTATGAAAACTATTAATGTAATTGACCTTATTAATAATCAAATTATTAAAAACCATATGATCATCTCAATAGATGAAGAAAAAGCATTTGACAAAATCCAACATCCATTCCTACTAAAATCTCTTGAGAGTATAGGAATAAATGGATTATTCCTTAGAATAATCAGGAGCATATATTGAAGACCTTCAGTAAGCATAATATGCAATAGAAATAAACTGCAACCTTTCCCAGTAAGATCAGGAGTGAAACAAGGTTGCCCACTATCACCATTACTATTCAATATAGTACTAGAAACGCTAGCCTCGGCAATAAGAGCCGAGAAAGAGATTCAAGGAATTAGAGTAGGAAATGAGGAAATCAAACTATCACTCTTTGCAGATGACATGATGGTATACTTAGAGAACCCCAAAGACTCTGCTAAAAAGCTATTAGAAATAATTCAGAATTTTAGCAATGTGGCAGGATACAAAATAAATCCACATAAATCCTCAGCATACTTATATATCACCAACAAAATGCAACAGCAAGAGATACAAAGAGAAATTCCATTCCAAACAAATGTTGAGAATATAAAGTATTTGGGAATCCATCTACCAAAGAATAGTCAGGAATTATATGAGAAAAATTACAAAACACTTGCCACAAAAATAAAGTCAGATTTAAATAATTGGAAAGACATTCAGTGCTCTTGGATAGGCCGAGCGAATATAATCAAGATGACAATACTCCCCAAATTAATCTATTTATTGAGTGCTATACCAATCAGACTCCCCAGAAATTATTTTAATGACCTAGAAAAAATAACAACAAAATTCATATGGAAGAATTAAAGGTCGAGAATTGCAAGAGAACTAATGAAAAAAAAAAAAAAAACTCAGAGGAAGGTGGTCTAAGTGTACCTGATCTAAAGCTATATTATATAGCAGCAGACACTAAAACCATTTGGTACTGGCTAAGAAATAGACTGGTAGATCAGTGGAACAGATTTGATGCAAAGGACAAAAAAGGGTACATCTATATCAATCTAATCTTTGAGAAACCCGAAGATACCAACATTAGGGACAAAAATTCATTATTTGGAAAAAACTGTTGGGAAAACTGGAAATTAGTATGGCAGAAATTAGATATGGATCCACACTTAACACCATATACCAAGATAAGATCAAAATGGCTCCATGATTTAGGCATAAAGAATTAGATAATAAATAGATTAGAGGAACAGAGAATAGTCTACCTTTCAGACCTGTGGAGGAGGAAGGAATTTATGAGCAGAGGAGAACTAGAGATCATTATTGATCACAAAATAGAAGATTTTGATTACATCAAACTAAAAAGTTTCTGTACAAACAATACTAATGCAAACAAGATTAGAAGGGAAGTAACAAATTGGGAAAATATTTTTAAAAGTAAAGGTTCTGACAAAGGTCTCATTTCCAAAATATATAGAGAACTGACCCTAATTTATAGGCAACCAAACCATTCTCCAATTGATAAATGGTCAAGGCATATGAACAGACAATTCTCAAATGATGAAATTGAAACTATTTCCACTCATATGAAAGAGTTGTCTGTTAGGATTACTAGATGAGAACTCAGGTTGTCTGAACAATTACAAGGTGAGAACTCAGGTTGACTTGACAGTTCTCTGGCTCAGACCTGTAAAGGGAGTTTACACCTTAGGAATCCTAGAAGGAGCAAGCTCATTGGTTGAAGTGCTTCTTCCCAGAAGCCCTTGCATTATCCCACACACATTCTCTGGGAGGATAAAAGAGGACACCACTCTAGAGATAGGAGAACTCTCTGCATTATATCAGGCCTGAGGGGGCTCTCTGCAGGAAGGGAAGTCACTTCTCTGGACAAGAGTTAACAGCAACTGCCTGGAGACATCGGTTCCCTACAGGAAGAAGAATCTGTGTGAGAGATTTGAGTTGATACAGCAGATCTCTTCCCAGAGAGCTCTCTAGCAGCTTCTGGAGACGACAGCTCGCTACATTTGGCGTCCACACATGGGGCCAGGACCTTTCCTTATTCTGACAAGGACTTATTCTGAGCCCTTCAGAGGAGCTAGACTGGACCATAGCACTTTGGCACCTGAACAGGGACAGACATAATCCTGATTCCAGTGGAAAAGCCTCCCATCCAGATCTCAGTCTCTAAGACTCAGAACCGTGAGTAACAATGAAAATTTGTTAAAGATTAAGTGAGTGTGCTAATAGATAAATAAGGAACTTAACTTGTTAAGGGCTAAACCAGGAATCTCTTATAGCTGAAATGGGGCAGATGTTAGCTAAATTCAATCCCTGGACCTCAGCCGACTCAACCCCAGCCCCAGAAGCAACCTCAGCTCCACCCCCATTCAGGAGTGGTACTATAGATAATTGAGGAGCAGAGTTTACTTGTAACCTGGGTACAGATTGCTAAACTTTTGGCTGAATTAAGACGCACATCCCCTTGGTTCTTAGAGGAAGAAAAGATAGATGTAGATAAATGGAAGCTAGTGGGATTTGAAATGAAAGAATTTCATGCAAAAAATAGGCCGCGTTCAATTTCTGCAGAGGTATTTTATATCTACAACATAGTTCAATTAGCCTTAAACTATCAAGCAAGTTGTAGGAGAAGGAAAAGTTTTAAAAATGAACAGAGGAGGAAGTGTGAAGAAAAAAGGAAAGATCAAGATCTTGCCCTAGAGCAAGAGGATTTAAATGAGGAATTAGGGTATGATTCTCTTGAAAAAGCTTCAACCCTACCTAGAGAGCAGATTATTGACAGGACCACATCAACTCCACCTTCAGAGGTGGAGGAAGAAGGAGGAGGGGAAGAGGCAGAAACACAAACAGAATTGCCTGTGAAGCAGCCTAAGCCTATGACAAGATTAGAAAAATCATTGGTTAAAGCTAAGAGAGAAGGACAGGATATAAGTGATTTTATACATGCATATCCTGTGATTGAAAATATTGACTCTGTAGGTCAAAAAAGGAGAAGATATGCACCTTTAGATTTGATTAAAATTAAAAATTTGAAAAAAGGTTGTACCCTTTATGGGGCTACATCAGCTTATGTTAAAATGTTACTAGATGGTTTGTCTTATGAAGTCCTAACCCCAAATGATTGGAAATCCATAGCAAGGATATCCCTGGAACCTGGAGAAAATTTATTATGGCTTGTGGAATTTCATGAATTATGTAAAATTCAAGTCAGATGCAATTTGGAAATAGGAGTTAACACACAATTCACTTTTGAGCACTTGGCTGGTGAAGGTCGGTATGGAGAGAATTCAGAACAGACTAATTATACCATGACAATATATGAACAAATTGCTAAGGCTGCAATAAAAGCTTGGGGTATCCTCCCTGGACAGAAAGATCGGGGAGAAGCTTTCACTAAAATAGAGCAAGGTCCCAATGAACCTTTTGCAGATTTTGTGGGATGTTTGCAAACTGCTGTCAAAAGAACTATTGGAGAAAATGCAGCTACAGAAATAATGACTAGACATCTGGCTAAGGAAAATGCCAATGAGATTTGCAAAAGAATTATATGGGGATTAGACAAAGATGCTCCTTTAGAAGAGATCATAAGATGATGTGCTACAGTGGGAACAAATGCTTTTTACACCTGTACAATGATGAACGTGGAGACAGGGTCCCTTCTGGCAAGGGACTTCTAGAGAAACTCGGCGATGTTTTCAATGTGGAAAAATTGGACATCTAAGAGCTCAGTGTAGATATGGAGATACAGTGAGAAGACAGGGTGAAAGAAGACCTAAAACCCCATGTTCAAAATGCAACAGAGGACTCCATTGGGCATCAGAGTGTAGACTAATTCAGGGAAACGGGATGGGGGGCCCAGGTCCAGGGCCCCAGGCAAAAAAGACTTGGGGCATGATGGCAGCTGATGTTACACCCAAAGAGCCTTTAGAAGGTCAGGACTCTGATGTGATCAACCAGCTGAAAAACAATCACATGGAAGAAAGGGATTACCCAATCAGTCAGCCAAAAGGCAATCAGATTGCAAAAAATGGATTACACTTGGGGAGAATACAGGCCTTTTAAACCAACAGGGCTCTGTCCAGTGCAAACAATTCCAATGTAATTGCCAGATGATGAGAAGAGATTTAGAAAGTGGTAAATAGAAGGTAATTAGATAGGTTAACTGCCTGGGAGAGAGGGTTTGCTTGTATTTCTTCAGCAGGAGAAGGAATCAGATGGGTGCCAACGAGTTGTATTCGTCTTGTCCATCAGAGAGAGACAGAAAAAGAGAAAGACCTCAAAATAAAGGAGAAAATCTAAGAAACATCTTACACCGAAAGTGCATGGCTAATAAAAAGACTGTTAAAGAACTTTAAAAACCAGCAGGAATCATTGGACTTCCTAACACAAGATGAGACTAATGGACAATGGACTTATGGACATTTATAAATTCTCAATTAATGATTATTTGATCATATTATTTGTTATATACTTCTAGCATGTATTATGTTACTATGTTACTATGTGCTTATATAATTTATGTAATTATGTGTAATGCTTCCCATATTGATGGATTTATGTTTCAAGGTCATGACTATCCTATGTTCTAAATCAAAAGAAAGGGGGAGATGTTAGGATTACTAGGTGAGAACTCAGGTTGTCTGGACAATTACAAGGTGAGAACTCAGGTTGACTTGACAGTTCTCTGGCTCAGACCTGTAAAGGGAGTTTATACCTTAGGAATCCTAGAAGGAGCAAGCTCATTGGTTGAAGTGGTTCTTCCCAGAAGCCCTTGCATTATCCCATGCCCATTCTCTGGGAGAATAAAAGAGGCAACATTGGGGCTGGAGAGCAGTCTGCCTGGGGAAGGACAAGAGCTGGAGGAGATTCAGAGCCAGGATTCAAGAAGAAGTCTCTGCATTACATCAGGCCTGACTGGGCTCTCTGCAGGAAGGGAAGTCACTTCTCTGGACAAGAGTTAACAGCAACTGCCTGGAGACAATGGTTCACTACAGGAAGAAGAATCTCTCTGAGAGATTTGAGTAGACACAGCTGATCTCTTCCCAGAGAGCGATCTGGCAGCTTCTGGAGACAACAGCTCGCTACAGTGTTCCAAATCACTACTGATCAGAGAAATGCAAATTAAGATAACTCTGAGATACCACTACACACCTGTCAGATTGTCTAAGATGACAGGAACAAATAATGATGAATGTTGGAGGGGATGTGGGAAAACTGGGACACTGATACATTGTTGGTGGAGTTGTGAAAGAATCCAGCCATTCTGGAGGGCAATTTGGAACTATGCCCCAAAAGTCATCAAACTGTGCATACCCTTTGACCCAGCAGCGCTACTACTGGGCTTATATCCCAAAGAAATACTAAAGAGCGGAAAGGGACCTGTATGTGCCAAAATGTTTGTGGCAGCTCTTTTTGTTGTAGCTAGAAACTGGAAGTTGAATGGATATCCATCAATTGGAGAATGGTTGGGTAAATTGTGGTATATGAAGGTTATGGAATATTATTGCTCTGTAAGAAATGACCAGCAGGAGGAATACAGAGAGTCTTGGAGAGACTTAAATCAATTGTTGCTGAGTGAAATGAGCAGAACCAGAAGATCACTATACACTTCAACAACAATAATGTATGAGGATGTATTCTGATGGAAGTGGAAATCTTCAACATAAAGAAGAGCCAACTCACTTCCAGTTGATCAATGATGGACAGAAATAACTACACCCAGAGAAGGAACACTGGGAAGTGAATGTAAATTGTTAGCACTACTGTCTATCTACCCAGGTTACTTATACCTTTGGATGCTAATAATTAATGTGCAACAAGAAAATGGTATTTACACACATATATTGTATCTTGATTATATTGTAACACATGTAAAATATATGGGATTACCTGTCATCGTGGGGAGGGAGTGGAGGGAGGGAGGAGATAATTTGGAAAAATGAATAAAAAATAAATAAATTAAAAAAAAAATAAAGTTAACCATGCTGTTATCTCTTCAACTGATTATTAGAAATAGTTCCTACTTTAGTTGAATGGTTGAGCTATGTAATCTCTAAATTTTCTTTTTATACAATAAACCTTTACAGAGTTTTTGGACCCAGCACTGGGTTAATCAATGTGGTGACATTCTGGTATGGAAACTGTATTCATCAGTACTTATGGACAAATAATCTTTAAAGTATAATCTTGAACAATAGTATAAGGTGTTGAGAGGTTAAACTGATATGCCTATATGATAAAAGCAGAATTTAAAGACCTTTCTTTCTTCTTGATTCCATAGCCAAACCTTTCCTGACTATTGAACAAAGACTTTACATTCAAAATTATTAAATCTTATACTTCTCCAAACAACACCCATATTTTACTTGCTTTCTTTTTTTGATTCAAATTTATAAAATTGTTTCTCTTTGTATATGCTCAAAACAATTTCATGCATTCAAACTCATTTCTCATTTTCTTCCCTTTTTTGCCATTTTCCCTCTTTCCTGATTTTTTTCTTTCTATCTTTCTATAGATTGATTTTCCCCACTTAATATGCATTCTATACTATATATCAGCTATCCTCTTTGAGCTTAATTTTTATGCAAATGAGGAGAATAACAATATTTGTTGGCTGAATATTTTTATAAGAATAAAGTAAAGACAATCTGGTAATAAATTTACCATTTCATTGGTTGAGCTCTCATCTGCTTTATTGAATTGATTGCTGTTGTTCAATTATTTTTAGTCATGTGCACTTATTTGTGATCCCATTTGTAGTATCCTTGGCAAAAATATTAGAATGTTTTTTAATTTACTTTTCCAGCTCATTTTACAGATGCAGAGATTGAGGAAAACAAGGTTAAGTGACTTGCCAAGGGTGGCAAAACTAATAAGTGACTAAAACCAGATTTAAATGTAGGAAAATCATAGGTTTTCCTGACTATAGAATTTGGTATATCCACTGTGCCACATAGTTGCCCACACATCTGACGGCCAAAGATCAAATCACATTAGCAATATTATCTTCAGTTCTGAGTGCCACATTTTAGGGAAAACAATGACAAATTATGGAGGTTCTAAAGATAAATAATTAGAATGAGACACAAATGGCTCAGTGGAACACTGGCTAAAAAGAAGTGCTAAATATAATTAGGTGAAGAAAAGATTTAATTTAGGAATGATAAGTATCCTTAAGGTGAGACAGTGCAGTATACATTAAATAGATCATTAGTCTTGGAGTCAGTGAGATCTGCATTCAAATCCTATCTGAAAAACTTAATAATTACATGAACAAAAATGTGCTAGTTAATTTTCTAACTTTCAGTTTCCCCATGTATAAAATAGGTTTTAAAAATTGACCTGTATCACAAGTTTGTTTGAAGAATTATGCAAGATGATGTATAGAAAGTCATTTAAACCTTTAAAATAAAATGTTACATTGTTGGTGGAGTTGTGAAAGAATCCAGCCATTCTGGAGAGCAATTTGGAACTATGCCCAAAAAGTTATCTAACTGTGCATACCCTTTGACCCAGCCGTACTACTACTGGGCTTATATCCCAAAGAAATACTAAAGAGTGGAAAGGGACCTGTATGTGCCAAAATGTTTGTGGCAGCTCTTTTTGTTGTAGCTAGAAACTGTAAGATGAATGGATGTCCATCAATTGGAGAATGGTTGGGTAAATTATGGTATATGAAGGTTATGGAATATTATTGCTCTGTAAGAAATGACCAGCAGGAGGAATACAGAGAGGCTTGGAGAGACTTACATCAACTGATGCTGAGTGAAATGAATAGAACCAGAAGATCGCTGTACACTTCAGTGCTGTATGAGGATGTATTCTGATGGAAGTGGATATCTTCAACATAAAGAAGATCCAACTCACTTCTAGTTGATCAATGATGGGCAGAAATAACTACACCCAGAGAAGGAACACTGGGAAGTGAATGTAAATTGTTAGCACTACTGTCTATCTACCCAGGTTACTTATACCTTCGGAAGCTAATACTTAATGTGCAACAAGAAAATGGTATTTACACACATATATTGTATCTAGGTTATATTGTAACACATGTAAAATGTATGGGATTGTCTGTCATCGGGGGGAGGGAGTGGAGGGGGGATAATTTGGAAAATGAATATAAGGGATAATAAAAATTGCTCATGCATATATACTGTGGAAAAAATTCTAAATAAAAAAAATAAAAAAATAAAACCAAAAAAAATGTTACTCTCAACTAATAATAATAATAAAAATAATACATATGTGAAAATGAGTTTTGAAAGAAGCATTAGGCTTAAGATAGTTAAAATGAACAAATGAATGAGTGCATGAATAAATGAAAAATGATATATTAAACATTTAGTATGGGTTGATAAGAGATGGATTTACCATTAATTAAAGTAGTTACTGATTATGAGAAATAAAAAAAAATGAATGCAATTTCCTCTTTCTGGAGAACTTTAAGAAAAAAACAAGATTATCATCTTACGATTATGTAGAAGAATTTCTGGTTTGGCCCATTGCAATGCTGAGATTTTCTGCAAGGAGGTTCCTAATAATCACAGATTAAACTATGCTTCAATAATTTCATTTTTGAATTTATTCTCAGCCTTTTTTCCCTTGAAGATCCCAGATGAATAAAAGTTTTTTTCTAAAATCATCCTTAAACATATTTAAAGTCTCATTTTCCTTATTACAATCAACTCTTGATTGTTATGTGATGATTGTCCTGTATACAATAGAGAACACACATGGCAAATGTCTAATCATAAGGTGACTTTTTCTTACCTTGGCTATACATTCTGCCTCACTTTTCTTACCCTCACTCAGGGAATGCAAATTAAAGTTAATAAGATTTTAAGTCAGACATAATTTAAAATGTTTTTCCCCTGTAATTTTGTAATTTATTCCAAAGTAAAATGGAATTAAAAAAAAATTATTTATGATTATCCAAGTCAGTCTTTCCTTTCTATTAGGATTAATTATATTTTATCAATTTCAACCTTGTGCCCCTCATGTGTTATACTTTTCTAATAGTTAATCGAGTTAATTATTACACCCAGACATGCTTCAAGTTATCTCTGTCCTCCAAATACCATGCAGCTTGGGTCTCCCAAGGCAAATGTTTTCTTCCTTGTAATGTTTGTTACCTTACATTCATTTTGGGGGTATGCTATAAGGATTTTCTGTGTTAAGTTATAAGCAATATTTTTTTCTAAATTTAAATTTGAAAACTGAATATTCTAAGCATAAAATTTAATTTTTAATTTCATAACATGTTTTTATTTCATTCTAATGAATTTTCCACTTCACTCTAGAAAGAACATGCTTGTTCTGCCCCTAACTATATACTATGTACATTATAAGCAAAACCTTGACTTTAATGTTTTAGATGCATTTTTTCTTTTTTAGCCTCACTTTCAGTTGAAATACTGTATCAGTGTCCCATATGATACTAGGAAAAGAGATAACTTCCTTGAGGATGGAGTTTTCTGAAAATTCTTCTGTTTACTCCATTGTTTTTGATACCATCCATCCTTATTTCTCATTTTGCATGGATAAAAACAATGATAAACCTTTCTTCACAAAGTATTGTCATCTATTTGAATTTGAGGGACAGGTTCTTAATAGTGAAAATAGATCCATTCAATGAAATGTCCCACTGAAATTAGTTTCAGGCTATTTTGGTGCTGGTACCACTGAGGCTCTATCCAAAATGATTAATTAGCAGCCATCTGTTAAGAAATGTTATTATAGAAGCATTCAACACCATAGGCTGATAGCAAGTCTGGTAATCAGTACAAACTCTGCAAAAATTCATTGAAGTCACTGCAGCAAGTATATATCAATTTGGTGCTGTCTCCATGATTGTAGGATAGCCCAAAATGTAGGGAGAAGAAAGATTCTCTCCAGAGGTAGTAGATTTAACTAAGTGACTGTCTGCTATATTTTTAGGCAGTGTGTGTTGTGCAGATGAAGAATATGATCTAGTTGAATTTCCAAAATATAGGAGAAATTTCCCTAATATCACTGACCCTGTATTTCTTCCCTGATGTGATAATTAAGCAGCAAAGAAGCTAAGGAAGAGTGAGGACAATTCTGTATGTATTTGATATTATGTGTTAGTTCTTGGTATCATCTCCATGTAGCAAAGGGATTAGTATTCAATTAAGAACTGAATATGTGATGGAAAATATTTCAAGATGAATGTTCAGCTGCATGTAGGCTACATGTTCTGAGATGAAAAACACAAGCAAGCAAACACAAAACACATTTTAAAGTTCTATTTTAGAGTCAAATGGTATCATCTTCAATGATGTTTTTGCTAATGTAGAATCAAAATGGAAACTATATCCATAGAAATATATTGGATTTGATATTTTATTGTCAAGTAAATGTATTCAAAATGTATTACAAAAGTAAATTAAAATGATAGTAATTGATTATATGTGTCTATGGGCTACAATTCTCTGAAGTTTATCTTTGGCTTTTGTTTAGAAAGATTATTTAGATATTTCTAACCTCTTGCTTAACATTTTTATCTAGATGTCTCACTGACCCTCAGATTAATTAATTAATCAAATTATTGGAATAAAAAACAAATCTTCCTCCTGAGACTTCTCATATTACTAGCAGTTATATGAAAATTGTCCTATGCATGTGTATTTATACACAAGCATGTTTATATATACATCTATATTTATTATATATATATATATACATATATATTATATATGCTATATATCTACTCCATATATACATACATATATATATATGCCATATATAATGTTATATGTGTGTATATGTATGAAATGGTAGTAAGTGTACTAGTAAGTAGTAGTGGTAGTGTGGTAGTAAGAAGTGTACTAGATTTAGAGTCAGATATACCTGGGTTCAAATCTAGGACACCAATTAGTTATGTGACTTTTGGGGAGTCACTTTACTTTTCTGAGGCTATTTCCCCATGTGTGTAAAAATGAAAAGGTTACACTTACTTGGCTTTCGAAGTCCCTTAATATTCTAAATCCATAATACCATTAAATTCTATGACCTGAAACTTCTTCTCCTTTTATCCTATTATTGTAGTATATACAAACCTCTATCTATTCCAAAAATTCTTCATGTGCTTTATGTGTCATAGGATTATAGATGTAGACCTGGAAAGCCAATCCATTAAAAAGAATTTATTAACTGCATACTGTGTATCAAGCCCTTTGCTAGGTGTTAGCAATACAAATGCAAAAAATGAAATCCTTATATACAATAAATTTATATTCTGTACAGAGAACTAATAAGAACATGCATTAATTATAACAAAATTTTAGTATAGCATATATCCAAACATAAATATACACAAAGTACACATATGAGGTAGTTTAGAAATGAGTACACTAGTAATTGAGAATGAGGATTAAGACATATTTTGTACCAAATGTAATGATAAAGTTTCACATTAAAGGATAAAACATAGGTTAAAAATATAAAGGAAAACATTTAATGTAGATGAAATGACCAGTACAAAAGCATGGATGACAAAGTGTCCCTTGTGAGGGACAGAGAAAATTTTAGTTTAGTGAGGTCACAGATTACAAGAGCAAATGTATTGTTCAATGAGACAATAAAGAAAGGTTCAGACCAGGTTATATGGCAATTAAAATGAACAATATATTTTTTTATTTTATTGTGGAGATATTAAGAAGCGACTGAATTTCCTTGAGTAGAGAAGTCACATTGTCAGATATCTGTTTAAGGAAAAATACTTTGATAATACTCTATAGAATAGAAAGAAGTTGTAAGAAATTTGAATACCCACTGTTTTTCACAATGTTGAAACTGCATACAATACCCCCAAAATACCTCATGTTTGATTTTGATAAAATAGAATGAAAATTCTTATGTTAATAGAGAAAAATCATAAGCACTTCATTATTCAAATATACCAATGGCACTATGATCACATAGTTTCTTATAATTAAACAATTTTAGATATAAAAATATGAAAATAATATAATTTATATATGAAAATAAAAGATGAGATATATGTAACTTATCTTTTATCTTTACATCACTTATATTTCCCAATAATACATTTGTAATTTTTCTCTCCAAAAGAGATATCCTTGTAAAAAAAAAAAGAAATTGATAAAAAAGTAGCTCAGGAAAATCAAGCAAAACATCCACTGTGTCCAATATTTTGTATTACATACCTCATTCATAGTACTGAATATCTACAAAGACTAGAAGTCATTACATTCCTTCTTGCCTTCATTGGAACCAAACTTTGTTATAATTTCACTGAATTTGATTTTGAATGCTTCATTGTTATTTATTTTTCCATTTGCATAATTGCAGACACATTTATTTATTTTATATTTTAAAAATAAGTTTAATATTTTTCTGTAGGCTATTTATAATATGGAAAAAGAAACATGCTAATCATTTCATTTCTGCAAAGTAGACTAATTTTTCTTCAAAATGTTTTGAGAGACTTTCTTCTAGACATGAGTGACTCAGATGACTAATAAAGGTGAAGGCTAATGATTTCATTTCCTTTTCACCTAACTACAAAGCATTCACAAGTAATTAGAAAAGTGTTCTGAGGTTATAGTTCTGTGATAGATGACAACAGATAATAATGTAAAGGAGCTTCTTTTGGTTAACCAACTTAACTGTTTTCAGTATCTATACAAGTTAACTATCTTCTGCTATGACTAATGTCTTTTTATTAACTGCTGGCTTACATATATCTCATTTTTTTCACATATCAAAGATTATCTCTGAAGACAGATATGAATTGGGTCCACATCAGACAAAAGAGTTTCTTACAGTTCAGTAATATTATATTATATTTAAAAAGCAAAAGAAACACAACTAAACAAAACCTTTGACATTACTAAAGAGAATTTATTTTGTTTCTATTTTTTTGCTAAAAATTTGATAATTATTTTGTGTTTGTGGGACTTCTCTAAATTTTTCTTTTTTAATTCTTTCAGTTCATTAGGTATATCTCTAAAATGGGTTCATTGAATCACAAATTACAGGTTTTCCCCTTTTAACTTTTGTAACATAATTTTAGTTTCTTTTTAGAACTGCTAGATCAATTTACTATTTCACTAATAGTGAATTAGGATGCCTATCTTTTCATAACCCATCCACATGGCCCATTTTCATTTTTTAGCTGTGTTTATTTTCTGCATGTGAGCTGAAAGTTCAGTTTTTCTTTGCTTATCTCTTTTATTATTAGTGACTTGGAACATAATTTCATATAGGAATTCATAGGTTACAGATCCTATTTTGAATATGTTATGTTCAGTGATGCAGCTTGCATCCCATTTGTACCTATCTCTCTTGTGCAAATTTTTCTCAAGGCTCCCAACATCACTCCATAGAGTCAACCCCATGTGCTGATATTATGTTTCATTTCCCCTAGATAACACTACATTATATATATATATATATATATATATATATATATATATATATATATATGTATGTATGTATGTATGTATGTATGTATTTTTCCTCCAACATAGTATTTTTTATTGTGAAATTCCCAAAAATAATGTCTCTTTAGCAATGTAAAGCAGCACTTATAAGGCACTTTCTTGTCTTGGGAACTAAAAACTTAAGAAGTTCACTCAGAGTCACATAATATATACCAAAAGTGACATACAAACCTACTGCTATCTACTCACTATTCAACAGTCCTTTGTATAGTCTCAATTCCTGTTCTCTACCCATTATTCAACAGTGCTTTATATATGCTTAATACATATAAGTACTATGACAAATAAGTATGTCTGTCAGTTCAGAGCAGATATTAAGACTGAAAATTGAAAAGGTACTTAGAAATTATTTAGAGAAGTCAAGGCAAGAAACATTTATTAAGAGTTTAATATGTACCAGAAACTATACTAAGAATGAAATACAAATAGAAATAAAAAACAAAGACAGGCCTTAACTTCAAGGAACTTATATTCTGTTGGGAGAAAAATTCACAGAAAAAGGTGATGACTAGAAAGAGAGGAAGAAGAAAAGTATCCAAAATGGAAAATATGAGAACAAAGTCTGGAAAGTCTTAGTCCCTATGCATAGCTGGAAGGGGAATGAGGTTGCAGGGAGAACAGTCTGATTGCAGAAAAAAAAAACTATAAAGGCATTATCACAGAATGGATGGACATTTCAGGGAAAGAAGGTACAAAGAAGTGAGGAAAGTGAGTTTGGATAACTAAGTCTGGAACTTGAGAAGCAGAAGTTTATGATTCCCTTTCTGTCACTTATAGAGGGAAATAAAGCTAAGTGATCCTAAGTGATTTGCTTGTTTATACATACAGCTAGGAACAAAGTCAGAATTTGAACCGAAGTACTCTACCTCTAAATGTATTGCTCCCTCCATTGCATCATATTTAGCTGTTCACAATAGGTAAAGGTTCCTGAAAATCAGAACAATGAAGTAAGAAAAATAAAGAAACAAAGAAAAAAATCCAGAAGGTATTTCCTTCAAATTCATTATGGTCTCTACATGAGAAGTCAGTTTTCCTAACTGCATAACCCCAGATTGTCTGAGTATTTTTCTTGTCATAGTATATTGATTCTTTAACAGTGTGACATTGGCTTTTTTTTTTCTCCCTACCAGCAAAACAAAAGATATTCCATCTATTGTTTGGAGTCCAGATGTTAAACACTCCTTTGGATGGTTTTAACCATGATGATTAAGCCTCCCATTAACTTCCCCCCTGCTGAAGAATAGATACCAATGGAAGGGACTTTTCTATACATAGCAAGCTGTCCCTGCATAAATGCTGCCAGCACTAAAACAGTTTCATTTAGTTCACGCATAATGTCACCCTGGAGCTTTTGTTTCAATTGGTATTTTCCCTAAAAAAAGCTTTCCTTTTTCTCACCAGAAACCCAAGAAGTGTGTGTGTGTGTGTGTGTGTGTGTGTGTGTGTGTGTGTGGGTGGGTGAAGGGGAGAGAGATGGGAAATGCCTATTAACAGGATTTAGTTATTTGTGCATTCTACCCAGGAATCTGGACTTTTATAGTGAAATGTTGTTCTAAGAGAGAGGCACTGTGTATTTAAAATCTATTTCTGCAAGAGACTAAATTCTCCTGAATCATTATAATCTAAGAGAATCAATTAAGCCAGTATGCTTCATGATCTCACAGCAATGCCACTAACTCAAAATGATTCTGGTGAACGAATCTGACAGAATCTGCCAAGAACCATGCCAGTGACTACATGCCAACTGGTGCCAATCTCATAACAAATTACTATCTGCAAAAATATTATAAAGCATTAACTTATTATAGAGTTGTTATAACTAGTGCTTTAGACTTTGTGAAAAGTTTGAAGCTTAGTGGTAGGTGAAGATATCCCTTAAAATTTAAAAGAAAATGTCAAAATAAAATTTTGAGAAATTGAAATGTATTTTAACACTCTTTTATTAACATTATTTGCATATCAAAGGACACTTTGTTTATAAAAGCTCCAAAATGCATTTTCAAAATTATCTTTTAAAAATCATTGGATAGCATTTCCATTGTGAAATTAACTTACCTATAAGGTAATTATCAGATTTATTTTAATTTTATCAAAATATTGAATATAATGCATATCTTTGTTTTCATTATGTTCTACGAATCAGGAAAAATCAATATGGAAAGCTAAAAGATATAATGGATTTGGAATCTGACAGATTTGAACACCCTATTAATCCTTTCTTAACTATGGAACATTGAGAAGATCATTTAAATTTTATATTCAATTTCCTTATGTATAATATGATATGATAATGCATATTTGCATGAGCATATATTGCATGTATTATTGTATATGTGATGATATATCACTCTTGTATCACTCTTGTATTTCAAAGTTTGGAGGTATTGTGAGACTTAAATAGTAAAATGTATATAAAGCACTTTCCAAAATTTAAAGTGTCATTTAAATGTTTGTTGTTATTGTTATTTGATCATTAGTATCTTCTTATTTTCTAGATCTTCAGAAATGTTATTACTTTTTCACCATTTTTTAAATTTGTGGAATAAAACATGCATTTTTATACCATAATTTTAGTAAAAGATTCTACAAAATAGATGGTGATTTATTCTGTTCCCACTCAGTATTTACTAAAGAGTTATTATTCTTTCTTCCTACCATACAATTAGTTGCTTATATTCATTTTGCTTTATACTATTTTTTGGATTTGCATTGCTCTAAAAGGGATATATTTAGGCATATTGTTTCTTCCTCAAATTTGATAAACCTTTGCTTCAATCTTTTACTTGCTATGCTTTTTTGTTATAAATGAATTGTTGGTATCAAATTGTTATATATGAGGAATATAAGAATAATATAATTATCTTTATATCATTTAATCAAATTGTATCAATTGTAACATTGTCTGAAATAATGATTGCTATTCCATTTTAAGTTAATTTAAAGAATAACAGATCATTTTGCAGTTTTCTTTTCATTGAAGAATACATTTTTTTTTAACTTGGAAAAAAAAAAAAAGATTGTACATTAAACTTCAAATCTACTACACACAATTTGCTATTCTTTTCAAATAAGGAACAAAATTATCATGTACATTTCTTTTCCCCCTCTTTCCTGCCCTAGAGATGACTACCATTAGGCACAAACAAACAAACAAATAAATAAATACACACACATATATATATATATAAATATATATGTGTATATATATATATATATATATACACATACATAGATAAATATGTATATACAATTAACCTATATCTACTTCTATTTCTCAGTCATTTCCCTGGATGCAGATACCATTTCTTCATGTGTTCTTCATAGTTAATGTGGGTATTTATAATAGATAAAAAAACTTATTCTTGATATCATAATTATGACCTCAAAATCCTTCTCAAATCAATATTTCTGTCATTATTAACTTTGTTCTGTTCATTTTATACTTCATTATTGCATGGAAGTTTTCCTATGTTCTTTTAAAATCACTGAGATCATCATTTCTTATAATATTGTAGTATTCCATTAAAATCATATGCCACAAGTCCTTCAGTTATTCTCCAAATAAGGGGCATCTCTGCAGCTTTCATTCTTTGTTACAACAAAGAGAAGTGCTATAAACATTTTAGAACATGTAGCTTCTTTTCCTTTTTTCCCCAATCATATTTGGAAATAGACCAAGGAATTGGCTTGATAAATCAAAAAGTATAAATGGTTTAATAACACTTTGGAAATAATTCTAGTGATTATTTTACTATATTCCTGTTGAATTTAAGCAATGAGGAACAATAGAGGAGTGTGATAAAAATATTTAATCATGATACTCTTGAAAAATATATGTATAGAGCAGCTAGGTGGTACAGTGGATAGAGCACCAGTCCTGAGTTCAAGAGGACCTGAGTTCAAATCTGACCCCAGACTCTTAACATTTCTTAGCTGTGTGACCCTGGGCAAGTCACTTAACCTCAGTTTTATATATACATATATATATATATATATATATATATATATATATATATATATATATATATATATATATATATATATGTGTGTGTGTGTGTGTGTGTGTGTGTGTGTGTGTGTGAGCACATGAATTTTTAAGCTTCAAATACATAGAATTTCCTTAAGTAAAAAAGTCAGCAAAACAATGAATTTATGTTGAGTGATTTGTATTGATTGCTAATTTCAGAGGTGTAAACCCTCACAATGAAAATTTAACACAGTTACATAAATTTATCTTCAGAATACCAGGAAAATGCTATTTCTGAGAATATGAATGCATGCTTAGAATAAGAAACTATTCATATTGATGAAATAGAGAATTAGTTTTCATGATTTCTTATATATATTTCTTATAACTATAGCCTGTAGTTATCCATGAACAGTCATTTTTGGATTAGTAATTAAGAAAAGATACCCAAGTACTCGCATCTCCTATTCTTCCTTTTCTTCCCTTTTCTCCTCCTCCTGTTCTTTTTTCTTTCTTTCTTTCTTTCTTTCTTTCTTTCTTTCTTTCTTTCTTTCTTTCTTTCTTTCTTTCTTTCTTTCTTTCTTTCTTTCTTTCTTTCTTTCTTTCTTTCTTTCTTTCTTCTTCTTCTTCTTCTTCTTCTTCTTCTTCTTCTTCTTCTTCTTCTTCTTCTTCTTCTTCTTCTTCTTCTTCTTCTTCTTCTTCTTCTTCTTCTTCTTCTTCTTCTTCTTCTTCTTCTTCTTCCAATATAGAGATGATTTCTGAGGCATCACATTCCATTATTTCATCATAACATCAAAAATTTAGAGTTAAAATATCAGTTCCCATTCTTATTCTACAGATGAAAAAACTGAAACCAAAGAAGATATGTGATTTGTTAAAAGCACCAATTAGCAGAGGTGAGATGTAAAGACAGTTCCTTAGACTCCAAATTCCTTGTTTTTGCTGATGCACATCAAATTAAAATTCCAAACCCAATTTATTTTACAAATAAGAAACTTCGGCCCAAAGAGGTTTACACAAAGTCATAAAAGTATTAAGAGCCCTTAGACTCAGCAGTGCTATTATATGTCTAAATCCCAAGGAAATCATAAAGAAGTGAAAAAGAACCACATGTGAAGAAATAGTTCTAGTAGTTCTTTTTTGTGTTTGCAAAGAATTGCAAAATGAGTACATGTCCATCAGTTGGGGAATGACTAAACAATGTGTGGAATATGGAGATAATGGAACATTATTGTTCTAAAAATATGAAAAAGCTGATTGTAGAAAGGTCTGGAAATATTTACATGAAAAGATGCTAAGTGAAACAAGCTGAGCCAGGAATACAGGAATATGTACACCATAACAGCAAGAATTTGCAATAATAAACTATGAAAGACCTGTTTCTGGATAGCTTTTGGACTTCTGGCAAAGATGGTGGAGAGGCAGCACATATCTCCTTAAGCTCCAACATTTTTTCTCAGAATTTATTTCATTACAAGCCTTGGAATTAATCTTTGACAAGAAAAAAAAAAACAACAAAACACAAATAATTACCAACAGAAGACATCCTTGAAATTTGCCAGAAAAAGTCTGTTTTTGCTCAGGTGTGGGGATGAACAGATCAGGCCCAGGCTGAGGGCAAGCAGGAGAGCTTGGAAGGCAGTTCACACTGTGAAGATGGGAGGAAGGAGGGGTGCAATATCTGTTGTTTCTGTGGAACGACCTTTATGACAGTGTGGATGTTCTGTCTTGGCAGCAAGCCAGAATCAGCAGAGAAAGTGTAAACACAGGAGGTAAAGACTAAAACCCCCAAAAGCTAGTGTCCCTCTGGACCTGGCCACCCCCATGCCCACCTGGAGTGACTCAGCTTATTCTTAGAGACTCAGAGCTTCTGAGCACAGATGCAGTGCAGCCATTGCTGTCCTGTCAGTCCCTCGCTGATGCCCCCTGCAGTCTGTAGAGGAAGCCCGGTAAAACTATCCAGCCCACCCCCCCCAAAGCAGAGCATTTTTGTTTGTTTGTTTGTTTTTTATTAGTTTGTTTTCTTTGTTTCATCTCTGACAAAATGTGCAAAAAAAAATTAAAAGGACTCTAACCATTGATAGCTTCTGTATGGATAGAGAGCAGACTTTAAACCCTGAGGAGACTAAAAACAGACTATCTTCAGAGGAATCCCCAAAGGGGGATATGATCTAGTCCTCAATACACAAAACAGTTATAGAAGAAATCAAAAAGGCTCTCACAAGAGAGCTAGAAGAAAAATGGGAAAAGGAAAGGGAAGGTTGGCAAGAGGGTCTAGATCAGTCATTCCACACATTTAAAGAAAGAGAGGATAAAGAAATCAAATCCTTGAAAAATAGGATTAGAGAATTGAAAAAAAAAAACAGCTCTTTAAAAATTAAAATTGGTGAAATGGAAAAAAAAATTCCACAGATAACTAACTTAAAAACTACTTGGACAATTACAAAAAGATATAAAAGACATAAAAAGATATAAAAAAAGGGAGTGAAGAAAACACTTCATTGAAAATCAGCATCAAACAAATAGAAGTGAATGGCTCGAGGAGAAATCAAGAATCAGTCAAGCAAAACCAAATAAATGAAATAAATGAAACAATGGAAAAAAAATGTCAAGTATCTACTTGGATAAACAACACACCTGGAAAATAGACCCAGGAAAGACAATCTGAGAATAATTGGACCAGGTAGGTAGAAAACAGAGAAAAAAAATTATAGACCAATCTTTCTAATGAACATTGATGCCAAAATCTTAAATAAAATATTAGCAAAAAGACTACAGAAAATTATCCCCAGGATAATACACTATGACCAAGTGGGATATATACCAAGAATGAAAGTCTGGTTCAATATTAGGAAAACTATTAGCATAATTGACTATATCAATAACCAAATTAACAAATACCATATGGTCATCGCAATAGATGTAGAAAAAGCATTTGACAAAATCCAACATCCATTCCTACTAAAAACACTTGAGAGTATAGGAATGAATGGACTATTCCTAAAAATAATCAGGAGCATATATTTAAAACCTTCAGTAAACATCACATTTTTTTAAAAGAACATATAGTCATTTTTGCTGTTGCTTTCTGTTTTTCTTCTTTGTTTGCCTTTTTATCCCTCTTTTAAATCTTATAGTTTGAGATCAAATTTTCAGTTCAGTTCTGGTCTTTTTATCAATAATGAAGAGAAATCTGCTATTTCAATGAATGTCCTTCTTTTCCTCTGAAAAATAATGCTTATTTTTTCTGGATAGTTTCTTCTAGGTTGTTAGGATTACTAGGTGAGAACTCAGGTTGTCTGGACAGTGACAAGGTGAGAATTTAGGTTGTCTGGACAATTACAAGGTGAGAACTCAGGTTGACTTGATAGAAGGAGCAAGCTCATTGGCTGAAGTGGTTCTTCTCAGAAGCCCTTGCATTATCCCACGCCCATTCTCTGGGAGGATAAAAGAAGCAACAGTGGGCCTGGAAAGCAGTCTGCCTGGAGAAGGATAAGAGCTGGAGGAGATTCAGAGCCAGGATTCAAGGAGAAGACTCTGCACTACATCTGGCTTGATGCAGCTCTCTGCAGGAAGGGAAGTCGGCTCTCTGCAGGAAGGGAAGTAACTTCTCTGGACAAGAGTTAACAGCAACTGCCTGGAGACAACGGTTCACTACAGGAAGAAGAATCTGTCTGAAAGATTTGAGTAGACACAGCAGATCTCTTCCCAGAGAGCTCTCTGGCAGCTTCTGGAGACGACAGCTCACTACATTTGGCGTCCACACATGGGGCCAGGACCTTTCCTTATTCTGACAAGGACTTATTCTGAGCCCTTCAGAGGAGCTAGACTGGACCATAGCAATTTCAATTGGAAAAGCCTCCCATCCAGATCTCAGTCTCTATGACTCAGAACTGTGATTAACAATGAAAATTTGTTAAAGATTAAGTGAGCGTGCTAATAGATAAATAAGGAACTTAACTTGTTAAGGGCTAAACCAGGAATCTCTTATAGCTGAAATGGGGCAGATGTTAGCTAAATTCAATGCCTGGACCTCAGCCGACTCAACCCCAGCCCCAGAAGCAACCTCAGCTCCACCCCCATTCAGGAGTGGTACTATAGAGAGTATAATCAAGATAATTGAGGAGCAGAGTTTACTTGTAACCTGGGTACAGATTGCTAAACTCTTGGCTGCATTAAGACGCACATCCCCTTGGTTCTTAGAGGAAGAAAAGATAGATGTAGATAAATGAAAGCTAGTGGGATTTGAAATGAAAGAATTTCATGCAAAAAATGGGCCATGTTCAAATTCTGCAGAGGTATTTTATATCTACAACATAGTTCAATTAGCCTTAAACTATCAAGCAAGTTGTAGGAGAAGGAAAAGTTCTAAAAATGAACAGAGGAGGAAGTGTGAGGAAAAAAGGAAAGATCAAGACCTTGCCCTAGAGCAAGAGGATTTAAATGAGGAATTAGGGTATGATTCTCTTGAAGAAGCTTCAACCCTGCCTAGAGAACAGATTATTGACAGGCCCACATCAACCCCACCTTCAGAGGTGGAGGAAGAAGGAGGAGGGGAAGAGGCAGAAACACAAACAGAATTGCCTGTGAAGCAGCCTAGGCCTATGACAAGATTAGAAAAAGCATTGGTTAAAGCTAAGAGAGAAGGACAGGATATAAGTGATTTTATACATGCATATCCTGTGATTGAAAATATTGACTCTGTAGGTCAAAAAAGGAGAAGATATGCACCTTTAGATTTGAATAAAATTAAGGATTTGAAAAAAGGGTTTGTCTTATGAAGTCCTAACCCCAAATGATTGGAAATCCATAGCAAGGATATGCCTGGAACCTGGAGAAAATTTATTATGGCTTGCGGAATTTCATGAATTATGTAAAATTCAAGTCAGATGCAATTTGGAAATAGGAGTTAACACACAATTCACTTTTGAGCACTTGGCTGGTGAAGGTCGGTATGGAGAGAATTCAGAACAGACTATACCATGACAATATATGAACAAATTGTTAAGGCTGCAATAAAAGCTTGGGGTGTCCTCCCTGGACAGAAAGATCGTGGAGAGGCTTTCACTAAAATAGAGCAAGGTCCCAATGAACCTTTTGCAGATTTTGTGGGACGTTTGCAAACTGCTGTCAAAAGAACTATTGGAGAAAATGCAGCTACAGAAATAATGACCAGACATCTGGCTAAGGAGAATGCCAATGAGATTTGCAAAAGAATTATATGGGGATTAGACAAAGATGCTCCTTCAGAGGAGATCATAAAATGATGTGCTACAGTGGGAACAAATGCTTTTTACACCCGGACAATGATCAACGTGGAGAGACAGGGTCCCTTCTGGCTAGGGACTTCTAGAGAAACTCGGCGATGTTTTCAATGTGGAAAAATTGGACATCTAAGAGCTCAGTGTAGATATGGAGATACAGTGAGAAGACAGGGTGAAAGAAGACCTAAAACCCCATGTCCAAAATGCAACAGAGGACTCCATTGGACATCAGAGTGTAGACTAATTCAGGGAAATGGGATGAGTGGCCCAGGTCCAGGGCCCCAGGCAAAAAAGACTTGGGGCATGATGGCAGCTGATGTTACACCCAAAGAGCCTTTAGAAAGTCAGGACTCTGATGTGATCAACCAGCAGCAAAGCAATCACATGGCAGAAAGGGATTATCTGATAAGTCAGCGGAAAGACAATAAGATTGCAAAAATGGATTACACTTGGGGAGAATACAGGCCTTTTAAACTAACAGGGCTGTGTCCAGTGCAAACAACTCCAATGTAATTGCCAGATGATGAGAAGAGATTTGAAAAGTGGTAAATAGGAGGAAATTAGATAGGTTAACTGACTGGGAGAGAGGGTTTGCTTGTATTTCTTCAGCTGGAGAAGGAATCAGATGGGTGCCAATGAGTCGTATTCGCCTTGTCCATCAGAGAGAAAGAAAAAGAGAAAGACCTCAAAATAAAGGAGAAGATCTAAGAAACATCTTACACCGAAAGTGCATGGCTAATAAAAAGACTGTTAAAGAACTTTAAAACCAGCAGGAATCATTGGACTTCCTCACACAAAAGAGACTAATGGACAATGGACGTATGGACATTTATAAATTTTCAATTTATGATTATTTGATTATGTTATTTGTTATATACTTCTAGCATGTGTTATGTTACTATGTTACTATGTGCTTATGTAATTTATGTAATTATGTGTAATACTTCCAATATTGATGGATTTATTTTTCAAGGTCATGACTGTCCTATGTTCTAAATCAAAAGAAAGGGGAATATGTTAGGATTACTAGGTGAGAACTCAGGTTGTCTGGACAGTGACAAGGTGAGAATTCAGGTTGTCTGGACAATTACAAGGTGAGAACTCAGGTTGACTTGATAGAAGGAGCAAGCTCATTGGCTGAAGTGGTTCTTCCCAGAAGCCCTTGCATTATCCCACGCCCATTCTCTGGGAGGATAAAAGAGGCAACAGTGGGCCTGGAAAGCAGTCTGCCTGGAGAAGGATAAGAGCTGGAGGAGATTCAGAGCCAGGATTCAAGGAGAAGACTCTGCACTACATCTGGCTTGATGCAGCTCTCTGCAGGAAGGGAAGTCGGCTCTCTGCAGGAAGGGAAGTAACTTCTCTGGACAAGAGTTAATAGCAACTGCCTGGAGACAATGGTTCACTACAGGAAGAAGAATCTGTCTGAAAGATTTGAGTAGACACAGCAGATCTCTTCCCAGAGAGCTCTCTGGCATCTTCTGGAGACGACAGCTTCGCCACATTTGGCGTCCACATGTGGGGCCAGGTCCTTTCCTTATTCTGACAAGGACTTATTCTGAGCCCTTCAGAGGAGCTAGACTGGACCATAGCACTAGGTTATAGTTGAAGTTTCTTTGCCTTCCATTATATCACTTTCCTGCCCTCTGATTCTTTAATGGGGCAGATTTTAGGACCTGGGTAATCCAAATTATAGATTTTTATTTTAATACCTTTTTTTCTAACTGCTTCCAGTATTTTCCTCTTAATCTGATAGTTATTTTAGATGAAAAAAAAAACAGATCTAAACAAAAATTTTGATCCCAAATACAGAACTCAAGAGATTTCTAAAAAGGTAAAATTGGATTCTGTGAAAAATATGATGAAAAAAAGAGCTTGAACACTTTTCCAGGAAATTATCAAAGAGAACTGCCCAGATGTTTTTTGAAACAGAGGGTAAAATAGACATTGAAAAAATTCATCAATCACCTACTGAAAGGGACTCTAAAATCAAAATGCCAAGAAATATATTGGCCAAGTTCAAGAACCATCAGACAAAGGAAAAAAAAATATTGTAAGTTGCTAGAAAAAATCAATTCAAATATGGAGGAGCCACAATAAGGATTACTCAGGATCTAGCAGCGTCCACATTAAAGGATCAAAGAGCCTGGAATATGATATTCCAAAAGTTTAAGGAACTTAGTATGCAGCCAAGAATAACTTACCCAGCAAAAATGCGCATCTTTTTTCCCATGAAGAAGATGGACATTCAACGAAATAAATGAATTCCATCTATTCTTGATGATAGTTATTTTAGATTCAATTTTCCTTGGAGTTTTTTCCAAGGAACAGTTGGAGAAAGTGTTTCTGGAATAAGAAACTATTCATATTCATGAAATAGAGAATTAGTTTTCATGATTTCTTATACTTTATAATTTGTAGTTAGATGTAACTAACTACAGGTAGTAGTTAGTGAACTCTTTCAAAGACTATTTTACTCTCTGGTTTTAGGATATCAGAACAGTGTTCCTTGATTATTTCTTGAAATATGTTTCCAGGATCCTTTTGATCACAGCTTTGAGGCTTGGATTGTCTCTCCTGGATTCATTTTCCAAGTAAATTATTTTCAAGAAGGCATTTTTATATTTTATCCTTTATTAATTTTCTTTGATGAATTCTTGATGTCTCGCTGAGTCATTCTCTTTCTATTATTACATCTTTTGCTTTTGGCCAATTACACTTTTAAAAGAGTTGCTCTGTTGAGTGGATTTTTTTCCACTTTGCTGATTCTATATTTTTTCTTTCTGTTGCCCTATTGAAGAAAGTACTATTATTGTTGCCATTTAACAAATAAGAAATCTGAGTCTCTGAAATATTCCCAGGCTCACATCACAAGTGAATATTGAAGAAAGATTGGAAAATGCTTTTTCCAAAGCTTGTGCTCTTTCTTGTGCCATGGCATTTCCTCTTGAAAAGTGTAAAGAGTTTGTATTCTATAAAGGATAATCTTTATGATAAAGAAAACAGTTAATTTAGGTTCAGGAGATCAAGGACATGTGACCAGCAAAAGCTGGTAAACTAAGAATGATAAGTTTGTTTTTGTTTTTGTTTTTTTTATATATCTCTTCTCTGTAAAAGGAAATGGCTGGTTTAAATAATGTTAAGATTTCTTTACCCTTTGAGAGATGTGACCGAAAAACAGGAGAAAATAGGACAGCTTTAGATTTAAAGTCTTAGTATTTGGGTTCAAACCTCAACTCTGTGGCTTATTATTTGATTAACTTTGCATTATGTCATCTTGAAATCATAGAAGTTATGCTAAATGGTCTCAAAGGTTTTTTTCTCCAATTCTTAATCTATGAATGTTTTAAAATCAATATGGCATCACTTTGATATCAATGTATTGTGCTAATACAAAACTGTAGAGGGTTGGAACTCTGGAGAAGTATACTTGAAAATGGGATACTTACAACTAGATCAATGATTAATGAGATGATGGTTCTCTAGTTCACATATACTCAGTATGATGGTGTAATAGTTCTCTAATTTCACACATTTAGTGTGCTGTAATGATGTAATCATACTGAGGTAACAAGATCCTGTAATTATCTTTGCTTCAAGTATACTTTTCTCAGAGTTCCCCAGTATCTAAGGTCCTCTACACAAAATATCTTTTTTCTTGTTGGATCATGAAGTGTGAGATTATTTGTCATGTATTCTTACTGGTATAGAGTCATATTTAGAGAAGGAACATTTTTCTGAATGTTTCTGGACTACCTTGAAGCATTTGCAATGGAACCATCACTATGTTTCCCTCACTATAGAGGGAACTAACACTCATAATCAATTTAAGATGACTTCAAATTTAGCTATTTAGCATAATCAGCTTTTAAATAGAAATATTTAGTCTGGAGATTTTGAGAAATTGAGGTTCTTGTTTCTGGGAGAAAGACCTGCGTCAGAGCAAAGTGGAAAGTGTAGATAATTTACAACTTTTTCTGTTCTGCTAACAATATGGTTAGGGGGCACCTTTTTTGATTGGCTACATAGAATTATTGATATTTTCAAAAAAAGGGTGCATCTACACTTTTATCCTCATTCTTCTCAGTCACACTCTTGTGACAGCTAATTAAATTCTACTTTCATGAAGTCTAGTGAGGTAGGATGCTTTTATAAAGAGAAAATATCTTGGTTCCTTCTCCCCCCTGAGGTCAAGAGAAATGTGAAAGACCTTTGGACTCTGACCTCTTAAATTGGTAGACATCTTAAACTAAACAAGCCCAAAGTAAAACTCATTTCTTTCTCCCTAAACATATTTTTCCTACTAGTCCATCAATTATTCTGGAGGGCAACACCATTTCCCCAAGTCTCCAAGATCACACTCCAGGTGTCATCCTTGACACCTCAATATTTCTCATTCCATAATCAATCATTTGCCAAAGCTTATTGATTTTACCTTTGCAGCATTTGTTGGACATATGTTTCCTTCTTTTTCCTGACACTATCACCATGCTGGTGTAGCCTTTATCACCTCAACATGAATTTTCACAATAGCCTGCTGCCTTAAGTTTCTCCCAACCCCAAATTTCCTTCCATTCATCCAACAAAATGATTTTTCTTAAGTGCAGGTTTACTCCACTATAAATTCCAGTGACTCCCTATTACTTCTAATATCAAATAAAAATATTTCTCTGTTATTCAAATATGATCATTATATAGTATTCTCATGTTTGTCCTATATTTTAATTTTTACTCCTTATTTTTACTTCCTACTATATTTTCTTTAATTTAGTGATATTAGACCCTTTGCTATTCTACATATATGATTCTCCTTCTCTTAACTTCAAGCATTTTCTCTGGCTCTTTGTAAATACAGTGTTTGCAAATGGATTTTTAATCCTTTGAGGGCAAGGACTGTCATTTGCCTTTTTTTGCACTCTTAACATCTAGCACACAAAGCCTGTTACATAGTCAGGATTTATTGAATGTTGATAAAATTAATAGCATGATGTTTGTCTCTCAGTTTTAATGCTTTTATAGTAAGAAAAATTGTTCTTTTCAAAATTATGAGTGATTGCTGGAACTCTATCTTTCCAGAAATCAGCAAGAGTCAGGATCACTAAACGTCTTTATTCTCGATCTTTACCGTAGCCTCCAACGCCAGGTCACGAGTGCAAGTGAGCGTGAGTTCCACCACCCAAGTTTCTCTTGCTCCTCCCACACAAGTCACTTCCCTCTCTTTGTCTCACCAATCAAGTCAGCACAGAACAGCTGGGGAGGGTCAACCTTAAACAAGTTAATAGGGAACCATCCAATTGGCAATTAGTCTCACGTGCTTCATCATCCAAGTGCATTGCTCAGTTCTAGCCCTTTACAAGTGATCATTAAATTGTCATATCAAATTGACTTTTAAAAACAATCCTGGGTCCTTCTTGCCTTCTCTATGTAGTGTTTGAAATTATCAATCACTTTGTTCCTCTGTATACTCTTTCTTATTTATTTTTGTGACAGTTTCCTATTTCTTAATTATCTTCCTATCGTACTTTTTCAGACCCTTTTACTTTTTCTTTGTCCCTTTCATGGCTATGAACTACATCCCCAAAGAATTTATTCTAGCTCCTCTTTTATTTTCCATCTTAATTCTCTAAGGTGATCTTATTTGCTCCTATGGTGTAATACAACCAAAGTGGCCCCCCTCTCTACTTTTTTTTTCCAAAATAAGGATTATTTTTCTTAAAAGACAACAAAGTTGTCACATAGACATGATTGACTACTACTATTATACCTTATCCACTTTGAATCAGGATCTTCTGACTTATAGGGTTTCTGAAGACCAAGAAATCAAAATACCCTATCCTGATGGCAAGAAGAATAGAAGAATTTTTTGTATATAATTATACAGAGAGAACATATCTATAAAATTTTAAGTGCTACTGAATCCTTGTTGAATATTTTTGCTTTGTGAGGAGGACTAAATATATGTCCTGTTCAATGACATAAATTAATTTAATACACTATATAAATCATTTCATACAAAAATACAACTTAGGCAGGGTGCAAAACTGAGATCAATCTCTAACAGTTGAAGGAGTTTTGAATTGTTATGAGAGAAAATGACACTCTGGCTCACTTTTTGGTGAGGCTGGAGAAAGGGCAATGTAAATTTGGATGATAGGTTGATTGAGTGACAAAAGAATGCATAGTAATCAGTTGAAAGAGCCTTTTGATCTTCCATATGGAATCCTCTCAATGTGATTAGGGGAAAGCTCACACTGAATAAATTTTGGAAGAGGCTTACTTGAACAATAGTGTCAAGCTGAGCATTATCTATTTGTTGTTGAGTTGGCTCAATACTTTCCTCAACTACAGAAAGAGACTTCACCAATTAGAAATTGCATAATAAAAAGCAAGGAAGAGTTATTGAATCTGGTAGTTGTGTAAGTCAAAGAACACTCTTCTGATAGAGATAGAAAACACATCTTTTGGTCTTTTCCCAGAGTTTCTTATTCTATGTTTTCCAATTTTGCTAAATTCCAACAAAGTTAAAGCCAAGAGGGATGTGATGAACTGGATTCATGAGGTTCCAGACATTTTGCCATACCTTATAATGAGCCTATCTAAAGGCAATTACAATCCTTTTTCTGTGGATTCCCACAAGAATTGCTTTAGACTTTTGCTATTGATTTTCTCCTACCAAATATAAGCATATAGGGCTAGAGTATTTGAGCAGGAAGATGAGATAGTTGTAGTTTTGGCAAAAAAAAAAAAAAAAAAAAAAAAAAAAAAATTAGTGAAAAATGGGACTTTAGCAATAGACGGAATTGTTATAGAACCTGCAAGAGAAATGACTTTCATCTCTGCCTAAGTCATCTCTCCTGGAGAGAGCTTTGAGCTTTGCTCACCAGCATGGATTTGGTAAGAAAGCAATTGAAGGCCAGGTCAAGCAAACTCTAATAAAAGTATAAAAAGAAATTTAGCATCAAGTGCCTAAGGCATTTTGTGGTTGTGAGGAATTAACTGAATGAAGACTATCCCATGACAATATATCCTAAAACTATAATTGTGACTTGAAACTTTATAATAATAAAGAGAGCTATAAACTCAAAGTTGCAGATGTTTGCCCTCTCCTATTTCCCACAACTTCTTAATTAGCATTTAAATATTTCTTTTAAAGGTGATGATGGCTTTGAATTCTCTTATTGGAGGAACTAATTATTACTAACTTGTATTCTTTTGTTTCTGAGTTAGATTTCTGCAATTAGAATGTAAGACTGAATCCTCCCAAACAATGGGAAAAAAAAAGTCAGGGTGGAGTGTGGGGGCTTCGGAGGCTTCTGCACTCATGGACCTATTTAATCTTATGTTTCACAATTTGTGCTTGGTGCTTCTTTCCTGGCAAACACCTTGTCAGATGGAAGATCCCCTTTCTTGCAAGATCATAATAAACTCCTTTTTGCTTTTTCTTATCTGAGAGTCTCTGATTATTTTGTGAATGGTACTATCCCACACCATTTGTGTGCTCACCTAAGATATTTCCTGTTGATGTGGGGTCTCTTTTGTATACAGGCTCTCTCCAAAGAGTTCTCCAGTGGTCCTCAGATTTGACTTAGGAACTCCCACTCCAATCAGGTAAATTCCTAAAGACTCAGGGAAAGCAAAAATGGAAGTAGGTTAACAGAGTCAGAGGATTAATTTGGCCCAGAAGATAAGCCAATTGAGAAAAGTTTGAGATCAGTCAGGAAAATTGTGCAGCCCAACCTAGATAAAGGCAAAAAACTGGTGAAGGGAGAAGAGACTTTGTCAAGAACTGGTGAGGGAAAAACACACTCTGTCAAAAACTGGATAACTAGGATTGAGATTGGGAGAATTTAGGAAAGACTCCCATTTCCCTTTGGATGGCAAGAACTAATGAGGAGAGAAGAGACTAACTGCTTTCTGCCAAGAACGGGTGAGGCATCTGGATAATTGGAGCAAATCCTAGGTGGTTCCAGTCCATAAGAATTCTCTTATGTTGTACACCATTAAAAGAGGGCAAGATACTATGAACCTTAGGAAAAGAAAATAACTGATATAAAGCTGTCTAGTGTCAGGAAGATAGCTCTTCAGCAAGAACTGGGATGAAGCATCAAAATGAATAGGTATTAAACAGTCCATCTCCCTGAAGGTTCAATTCCAGCTGGGCAGCTCCAGTTCCAAAGGCCTCAGCTCCAGAGTTCCTTGCTTCCATCCCAAAGTAAAGTGAAAGAGGAGAGTTTGATTTAGAAAAGCAGCTTACATTTGTGTGTGTGTGTGTGTGTGTGAGAGAGAGAGAGAGAGAGAGAGAGAGAGAGAGAGAGAGAGAGAGAGAGACAGAGACAGAGACAGAGACAGAGACAGAGACAGAGAGACAGAAACATAGAAAAAAAAAACAGACAGAGAGACAGACATAGAAAAAAGAGAGAGAGAGGGAGAGAGCAAGAGAGAAAGAGAGAGAGAGAGAGAGAAAGAAAGAGAGAGAGAGAGAGAGAGAGAGAGAGAGAGAGAGAGAGAGAGAGAGAGAGAGAGAGAGAGGAAGAGAGGGAGAGAGGGAGAGAGGGAGAGAGAGAGCGAACGCCTATGTTTGCCTTCTGTGTTTCTCTTAGTCAACCAAATTACAAAGGAAAAGATCTGGCTATTTGGGATTTTAAAAGATGTTGTTTTGTACATAATTGAATTTATATAAATAGTTTTTAGTTAGAGAGAGAAAGGACTAGTTCTGAGATAGAAAGTTTTTAACTGCCACACTAAAAAAACAAACAAATAAAAAAACCAAAAAACAATGGCATTTCTGTGAACCCAGAACTGGTCAAGGGGAGGTTTACAGAAATATTTAGTTAAAAATTACAGATCTGTTAAAAGGATTTTTATCAGATCTAGGGCTTTTTGAGACTAAGTTTTATGTTGTTTGACACTTTCAGCTAAGTTGAGTTATTTTATAGTGTTTTTAAGTAGACCTAATTTAAATGATTCTTATACTTGGTTCTTTGCTAAATTCTTTTGGAACTTAGTCTGCTTCAATTGGCATTATAATCACAATAAACTTTGTCTCTTGACTTAGAGGTGGGTTTAAGTCTGCTAATTCTTTTTTTTTTTTTTTTTTTTTTAATTATATATATATATATATATTTTATAATATTATCCCTTGTATTCATTTTTCCAATTTACCCCCCTCCCTCTATTCCCTCCCCCCGACGACAGGCAATACCATACATTTTACATGTGTTACAATATAGTCTAGGTACAATACATGTGTGCGAATATCACTTTCTTGTTGCACAATAAACATTAGAATCCGAAGGTACATGCAACCTGGGCAGACAGATATTAGTGCTAACAATTTTCATTCCCCTCCCAGTGTTTCTTCTCTGGGTGCAGCTACCTCTGTCCATCATTGATCAACTGGAAGTGAGTTGGATCTTCTTTATGTTGAAGATTTCCACTTCCATCAGAATACATCCTCATACAGCATTGTTGTTGAAGTGTACAGTGATCTTCTGGTTCTGCTCATTTCACTCAGCATCAGTTGATTTAAGTCTCTCCAGGCCTCTCTATATTCCTCCTGCTGGTCATTTCTTACCGAGCAATAATATTCCATAACCTTCATATACCACAATTTACCCAACTATTCTCCAACTGATGGACATCCATTCATCCTCCAGTTTCTAGCTACAACAAAAAGAGCCGCCACAAACAGTTTGGCACATATATGTCTCTTTCCGCTCTTTAGTATTTCTTTGGGATATAATCCCAGTAGTAGCGCTGCTGGGTCAAAGGGTATGCACAGTTTGATAACTTTTTGGGCATAATTCCAGATTGCTCTCCAGAATGGCTGGATTCTTTCACAACTCCACCAGCAATGTATTAGTGTCCCAGTTTCCCCACATCCCCTCCAACATTTGTCATTATTTGTTCCTGTCATCTTAGCCAATCTGACAGGTGTGTAGTGGTATCTCAGAGTGGTCTTAATTTGCATTTCTCTGATCAGTAGTGATTTGGAACACTCTTTCATGGGAGTGGATATAGTTTCAATTTCTTCCTCTGAGAATTGTCTGTTCATATCCTTTGACCATTTATCAATTGGAGAATGGTTCGGTTTCTTATAAATTTGGGTCAGTTCTCTATATATTTTGGAAATGAGACCTTTGTCAGAACCTTTGTTTTTAAAAATATTTTCCCAATTTGTTACTTCCCTTCTAATCTTGTTTGCATTAGTATTATTTGTACAGAAACTTTTTAGTTTGATGTAATCAAAATCTTCTATTTTGTGATCAATAATGATCTCTAGTTCTCCTCTGGTCATAAATTCCTTCCTCCTCCACAAGTCTGAGAGGTAGATTATCCTCTGTTCCTCTAATCTATTTATTATCTCCCTCTTTATGCCTAAATCATGGACCCATTTTGATCTTATCTTGGTATATGGTGTTAAGTGTGGATCCATATCTAATTTCTGCCATACTAATTTCCAGTTTTCCCAACAGTTTTTTCCGAATAATGAATTTTTATCCCTAATGTTGTAATCTTTGGGTTTGTCAAAGATTAGATTGCTATAGATGTACCCTTTTTTGTCCTTTGTATCTAATCTGTTCCAGTGATCTACCGGTCTATTTCGTAGCCAATACCAAATGGTTTTGGTGACTGCTGCTATATAATATAGCTTTAGATCAGGTACACTTAGACCACCTTCCTCTGAGTTTTTTTTCATTAGTTCCCTTGCAATTCTTGACCTTTTATTCTTCCATATGAATTTTGTTGTTATTTTTTCTAGGTCATTAAAATAGTTTCTTGGGAGTCTGATTGGTATAGCACTAAATAAATAGATTAGTTTGGGGAGTATTGTCATCTTTATTATATTCGCTCGGCCTATCCAAGAGCACTGAATGTCTTTCCAATTATTTAAATCTGATTTTATTTTTGTGGCAAGTGTTTTGTAATTTTTCTCATATAATTCCTGACTTTTCTTTGGTAGATGGATTCCCAAATATTTTATACTCTCAACATTTGTTTGGAATGGAATTTCTCTTTGTATCTCTTGCTGTTGCATTTTGTTAGTGATATATAAAAATGCCGAGGATTTATGTGGATTTATTTTGTATCCTGCCACTTTGCTGAAATTTTGAATTATTTCTAGTAGCTTTTTTGCAGAGTCTTTGGGGTTCTCTAAGTATACCATCATGTCATCTGCAAAAAGTGATAGTTTGATTTCCTCATTTCCTACTCTAATTCCTTGAATCTCTTTCTCGGCTCTTATTGCCCAGGCTAGCGTTTCTAGTACTATATTGAATAGTAATGGTGATAGTGGGCAACCTTGTTTCACTCCTGATCTTACTAGGAAAGGTTGCAGTTTATTTCTATTGCATATTATGCTTACTGACGGTCTTAAATATATACTCCTGATTATTCTAAGGAATAATCCATTTATTCCTATACTCTCAAGAGTTTTTAGTAGGAATGGATGTTGGATTTTGTCAAATGCTTTTTCTGCATCTATTGAGATGATCATATGTTTCTTATTAATTTGATTATTAATATGGTCAATTATATTAATAGTTTTCCTAATATTAAACCAGCCCTTCATTCCTGGAATAAATCCTACTTGATCATAGTGTATTATCTTGGAGATGATTTTCTGAAGTCTTTTTGCTAATATCTTATTTAAGATTTTAGCATCAATATTCATTAAGGAGATTGGTCTATAATTTTCTTTCTCAGTTTTCGATCTACCAGGTTTAGGTATCAGTACCATGTCTGTGTCATAAAAGGAGTTTGGTAGGACTCCTTCATCCCCTATTTTTTCAAATAATTTATATAACATTGGGGCTAATTGTTCTTTAAATGTTTGGTAGAATTCACATGTGAATCCATCTGGCCCTGGGGATTTTTTCCTGGGGAGTTGATTAATAGCTTGTTCTATTCCTTTTTCTGAAATGGGACTATTTAAGCAATTTATCTCCTCCTCTGTTAATCTAGGGAGCCTATATTTTTGGAGAAAGTCATCCATTTCACTTAAGTTATCAAATTTATTGGCATAAAGTTGGGCAAAGTAACTCCTTATTATTTCTCTAACTTCCTCTTCATTGGTGGAAAGATCCCCCTTTTCATTTGTAAGACTATCAATTTGATTTTCCTCTTTCTTTTTTTTGATCAAATTTACCAAAGGTTTATCTATTTTATTGGCTTTTTCATAAAACCAACTCTTGGTTTTATTTATTAATTCAATAGTTTTTTTACTTTCAATTTTTTTGATTTCTCCTTTTAATTTTTGTATTTCGAGTTTAATTTTTGGTTGGGGGTTTATAATTTGGTCTTTTTCTAGCCTTTTAAGTTGTAAGCCCAATTCGTTAATCTTCTCTTTCTCAATTTTCTTCAAATAAGCCTCTAAAGATATAAAATTTCCCCTTATTACTGCTTTAGCTGCATCCCAAAGATTTTGATATGATGTCTCATCATTATCATTATCTTGGGTGAAATTGTTAATTGTTTCTATAATTTGCTCTTTCACCCAGTCATTCTTTAAGATGAGATTATTCAGTTTCCAATTACTTTTTGGTCTATTTACCCCTAACTTTTTACTGAATGTAGCTTTTATTGCATTGTGATCTGAGAAGAAGGCATTTATTATTTCTTCCTTCCTTCATTTAATTTTGAGATCTTTATGTCCTAATTAATATATGGTCAATTTTTGTATAGGATCCATGAACTGCTGAGAAGAAAGTATATTCCTTCCTATTGCCATTCAGTTTTCTCCAAAGGTCTATCATACCTAGTTTTTCTAATGTTCTATTTACTTTTTTAATTTCTTTCTTGTTTGTTTTGTGGTTTGATTTGTCTAAATCTGAGAGTGCAAGGTTGAGATCTCCCACTATTATAGTTTTACTGTCTATTTCTTCTTGCAGTTCTCTTAACTTTTCCTTTAGAAAGTTAGATGCTATACCACTTGGTGCATATATGTTTAGTATTGATATGGCTTCATTATTTATGCTACCTTTCAGCAGGATATAGTTTCCTTCCTTATCTTTTTTAACGAGATCTACTTCTGCTTTTGCTTGATCTGAGATAAGGATAGCTACCCCTGCTTTTTTGGCTTTACCTGAAGCATAATAAGCTCTGTTCCAACCTTTTACCTTTACTCTGTATGTATCTCCCTGCTTTAAGTGTGTTTCCTGTAGACAACATATTGTAGGGTTCTGCTTTTTGATCCAATCTGCTATCCGTCTCCGTTTGATGGGATCGTTCATCCCATTTACATTTACAGTTAAAATTACTAATTCTGTATTTCCTGCCATCGTATTATCCCCAGATTATACTTTTTTCCCTTGACCCCCCTGATCCCCCTCCCCGATATTTAATTTACAGACCCCCCTTGTGACGCGCAACCCTCCCTCTTTTTTTTTTTTTTTTTTTTTTTTTTTAGGATCCCTCCCCCCTCCCTCCAAGTCCCTTCACTTATTCTCCTTTTCCTTTCCCCTTTTCCTCTCCCCCCTTTTAATGAGGTGAGAGAAAATTCTCTGAAAAACAAATATGTTAATTATTTACTCTTTGAGCCTCTTCTGATGAGAGTAAGATTCACACAATGATTCTCCCCCTCACTAAGTTCCCTCAGATATGGTGTATTTTCTATGTCTCTTCCTGGGATGTAGTTTCCCTCTTTTTATCACTCCTTCCCCTTTTTCTGAACCGACCTCCTTCCCTTTACCACACCCCCCTTTTTTTCTTTTATATCAGTAAAATCAAATTATCCTTGAGTATTTTTTATATACCCACAACAGAGTTACAGTTCTCAAGGGTTCTGTGTACCTTTTTCTGTTTCTCTTCAGTCTTGTGGATGTAGATCAAATTTTTTGTTTAAGTCTGGTTTTTTTCTTAGAAACATATAGAATTCCTCTGTTTCATTGAATGACCATCTTCTTCCATGGAAAAAGATGCTAAACTTAGCTGGGTAGTTCATTCTTGGTTGCAGTCCTTGATCTTTTGCCTTTCGGAATATCAGGTTCCAGGCCCTTCTATCTTTTAATGTGGAGGCAGCCAGATCTTGGGTGACCCTTATTGTGGCACCTTGGTATTTAAATTGTTTTTTTCTAGCTGCTTGCAGGATTTTCTCCTTTGTGTGGTAATTCTGCAGCTTAGCCACAATATTCCGTGGTGTTCTTTTTTTAGGGTCTATTTCAGAAGGAGTTCGATGAATTCTTTCCACATCTACTTTCCCTTCTGTTTCTATTATCTCTGGACAGTTCTCTTTGATAATTTCCTGTAAAATAGAATCTAGGCTCTTTTTTTGGTCATAGTTTTCTGGAAGTCCAATAATCCGCAGATTATCTCTCCTAGATCTATTTTCCAGGTCTATAGATTTTCCCAGTAAGTATTTGACGTTGTTCTCCAGCTTCTCATTTTTTTTGTTTTGTTTGACTGATTCTTGGGTTCTCTGTGAATCATTCATTTCTATTTGTTCCATCCTGACTTTTAAGGAGTTATTTTCTTCTTTCACAGTTTTTAGTTCTTTTTGTAAATGCCCAATTTCGTTTTTAAATGAATTATTTTGCTCTATTGAGTTTTTTTCCATTTCCCTAATTTTTTTTTTTTGAGAATTATTTTCTTTTTCCAATTCAGAAATTCTATTTTCTTGAGACTTTTTTATCTTTTCCAATTCAGAAATCCTACTTTCCTGTGTTTTTTTAACCTTTTCTAATTCACTAATTTTGTTTCCCTGCATCTCCTGTGAATTCTTTATTTTTTCCAACTCCAATTTTAGGACATTGTTATTCTCTATCATAACTTCCCTTTCTTTTCCCCATTTTTCTTCGATCTCCCTCAATTTTTTAAGAGCTTCTTCTAGGAGAGAGTTATGTGATGGGGGGCAGGAATCGTTCCCCTTTAGGTTGTTATCTGATTCTCTGCTGTCAACTTCCTCGGGGTTGGACACCCGCTCTTTCTCTGTATAGAAGGAATCTATAGTTTTTCTAGCTTTTTTGCTCATACTTAAAAAAAATGTTTTGGGGTCTGTCCCTGGGGTAGGAAATTATTTACTTCTTTACCAGCTTCCTCACAGACTGGATGGATGCAGCGGCTCCTGAGCCTGAGCTAAGAGAGAGCTCTGGGAGAGAGTTCCCCACCCTCTCCCTGGGAGTGCCTCAGAGGTGATTAGCACTACTGTGCTTCGAGGGCGTAGAATAGTGAAGACAGCAAGAAGCCCAGCCTATGTGCCTGGGTGGGGAGTGGGTGTCTGCAGCAGGTGACGTAAGAAGCCCCTGCGCTCAAACTGGAAGTGTCTGCCAGAAACCGCGGTCCCTAGTTCAAAGGTTCCGCTTCTCTGGGACTTCCTGGAGCTGAGTTCCACTCCCTCCAGCTAAGCTAGGCAGTGTGTGTTGCCTTGGGCCGTATCCACCCACTTGTCAGTCTCTTAACTATTCTCAGGAGGTAGCTGAGGCCACACCCCCTGGTGCCTGAGTCACCCCCAGGGTCCGGGGAAAATCTAATCTGAGTTTTAAAATATTTTGGCTTTCTCTTCTGAACTGCTAAATAATTAGCAGAGAAGAGCTAACAGCCTGTGCCAGATTCCTTTACCTCAGTGGCTTCTCTGATCCCAGAGCCCCTCCCAGCGCAATGGGCGCAGTGTGCCCCTACCCCACCGTCTGTGCTGGTCTTTCTTATTCCTCCCCTGAGAACTGACCTTTCCTGTTGAAACTCCAGATTCTCTTCAGCTGGTAAGTCGTGCTTCCAGTCCTTGTGGTATCTATCAGTCCTGAGCTAATTTTGAGACTTAATTTATCTAATTGGTTGTGAGGGAGTGAGGACGTTCACTGAGTCGTGTGTTTCCTCTCCGCCATCTTCCAAATTAATCAAGTCTGCTAATTCTTTTGAGACACCTCATAACATCAGTCTGTGACCTTTTGGGATTTCTTCCTAAAGTCAACATTTGGTGACCTTGTATGGGGAGAGTCTGACCTCTCCTGGCTTGATCCCTTTCTTTTCAAGGTAATACCCCTCCCCCATTTTTTCTCCCTCATTCCTATAGCTGGGATAGCCCACACAACTTGGAAAAGACTTCTCTGGCTCATAGTGAGCTCTATGCTCAATAAGTTTTCCTTGACTAAGGACACCCAGACTTGGAAATTCTTGCAATTTTTGGCAAAGTTACTAGAAAAACTTTACCACCTTTCCAACTTTTCTGGGACATCAGAGAAGATACGATGCTATAGAATGGCTTTTGGCAAAAATGGGACAGCCTTCTTTCATGTAATTTCTTTATAGAATGTCTCTGTCATATTTGTTCTTTGAGTTAGATTCTGTTTCTTGAAAAGATTTTAAAATGGAGTCAGCAACAGCAGCTAATTTCTATGCTATAGTTGAATGCTGAGAAGGTTTCTTAACATCTTTGACTCCCACCTTAAAAAGGGGGGAAAATGTCTAACTTTTTCCTGGACCTCAGTTCTCATCAACTTGGGGGCTACAGAAAAGAAATGGCTGATTAAAATTAACATAACATCTTAGTAGATTCTCAAACTTTTGAGAACAATGATTAAGAATTTTGGCAATTAGTCATTTTCAGATTGCAAGAAAAACATTGAGGATAATTTCAGAAATTTGCCCCATTCTGAAAGAAAAGAGAAAAAAAAATAACTAGGTAAATAGCAACTTTTTGGTAACCCTTCCTTGACTCTTCTCTTGCCTTGCCTCTAGTCTTGAGTGAAACTCATTTCTGGGAATTGCTAACAAGATCAATAGCCCAAGTCCCTGTGTTTGCTAACTTCTCTAATCTCATATCAGATTAAGAAAAGAGAATGCTAAAGTACTTTAGGGAAATTAAAATTCTGCCTCACTATATAAACATGGGAAGCAGCAACAACTCTGGGGACCTCACACAACCTTACTTAAACACCTCCTAACTCAGCTTTGTGGAGGAGATGAAGAGGCAATCAGGCTCTATGGCCAGCATTCCCTGATCCCTGGCACATGAAACTACCATTGAAGTCCTAGCACTACTCACCCCAGCGTTCAGCAGCTTCTGTCCAGCAAATGACTGAGAAGAATCTGGGTGCCCCTGGCACCACACAGCATGTCAGTGTGAGGCAAAAAAAAACCTGTCAGCCTCTGAATTTGGCAAATGTTCTATTCCCTGTTTCAATTGCAGAACTGTAGCTATGTAGCATGGAAAATTATTTTATTTCTCCCAAGTTTTCAGATTTGTAAAGAGAAATAGTAATGATTGTTGTTGTGAAGGTCACATGATTGCAAAATATGCTTAGCATAAAATGTTCTATAAGGATGTTAACTGCTTTATTGGATATAATTGTTTCATATTTGATAACTTTACATGTTTTTAGATGTGATCAGCATACATGTCAATGTTGAGATAAATGATTTCTATGTGTGTGTAAAGTAATTTGGAAGCAAATTCAACTAAATTAAAGCCTCCCCAAGACTAGGAAAGTAGTGTATAGAGGAAAGTAATTCTTTCTCATTCTTTCCTCTTCCCTCCTTTCATGACTGAAGTAGGGATAAATGGATGAAGTGGTGAGAGAGAAAGAAAATATATTCAGTTCAATGACATTTGTTATTTGAGATATTATAGCCAAAGTAGTTTTAAAGGACCTCTAATCAAAGCTCACTAAAGGGATATGTAAATTGTAATCTATTTGTACTGATAGTGTTAACAGAAGATTTAAGAGTTTGGGAATATTAGGAAAACAAAAAAGCAGTTTGCTACTACTTTAAAGACTGGTAAAAAATAGCCTGCTTTGTGTTATTGAGAATCAGACTTCTGAGGGCTCTGTCAGTTAAAAAAAATTGGTACTTTAGCTCTTTTTTGACTAGAGAAAAATAAATGGTTTGTGTGAATTGGTTCCCAAACACGGAATGTGTTTACTAAGAATTTATAAGCTTGTTTAATGATTCATCCTTTGCACCAGGATAAGTATAAACATATAAACCATTCAAACAACATCTTTTAAAATAATGTATCTAGCCCTAAATTGTGATTAGTATAATTTGTTATTAGAGATAAAATCTCTTGGGACTGATATTCATTTGAGTTTTGAATTTGATTGCCTGATCAGTAAGTCAGTAGCCTACCATTGCAGAGAAATGCAAAAGTCACTGAGTGATGTCTTCCTCAACTGTCACAAGAGGATATCTTATCTGAACAAAAGCTGAGAGGACAACTTTAGCCTCTGCTTAAGATAGGATGCTTATGATTCAGTTTCTCATCTGATTATTCATGAGTGTGGTTATGAGGTAAAAAGTTTTTAAAAAATTGTTACTGTCTGATTGATTGTCAAACACTGTTGAAGATGCATTATATGTGCTTTATATGTGTCATATATATGCTCTCAGGCTGAAGCCTGAAGGACCTGTTTTGATGCTATATTTGATGCTATTATAACCACATCCCTGCTTTTTTCTCTTATGGCAAATTTATATAATCTGAGCAAATGCTAAGTAAAAGCCATGAGTTCAATACAAGTATCCCAGGGGACACAATGGTTTTCTATCTTAGATCTTAAAGATGCTTTCTTTTGTGTACATTTTCTTTTGTGTACCATTGCATAAATGTAATGTCCTTTTCGATGTCCCTGTTCAGATGCCAAAATGTAGTATCCAGACTAGCTCTCTGGAGGATCTTGAGACTAGCCTTGATCTTAGTGGAGGAGTAGAGGAGGCAAGAGAGCCACCAGGAGGATGGTGAAAGATGGAATGTCTTTATTTCCAGTCCTCTCAGCTCTTAAATACATCAGTATGATTATTGCAGCATACTAAGTATGTGTGAACTAGAGACCCATTACATCACTATATTAAGTACTAAGTATATGTGAACTAGAGAACTATCATTGCATTAATCACACTGAGTTAACATCCTGCTGTAGGTATGCTTCAAGTATACTTTTCTCAAAGTTCCCCAATATCTGAGATCCTCTACATTTCCCCCTTTCTTTTGTTTTAGAACTGAATTCTCAGGAAGGGAGGTAAGAACAACAAAGGGAGGTGAGAACGCAAAGGGAGGTAATCATGCTCTCCCTGACTTCTGAGGAAGGGAGATGGGCACCAAATAGAAATGAGGATATTGTTAGCAGGTTTCCTCTGGCCTCCTTCAGCAGCCAAGAGATAGTCCAAAACCAATCTATTGTCCATTACTTCATGAGTTAGAGAACCCAATAATTCCTGCAAGTTTTGAAGCCCTGCAACAGTCTCATCATGTTTCAGGGAATCCAATGATTCCTGCAGATTTTGAAGTTCTGTAGCAGTCTAATTGACAATTTTTGATATTCATGACCGAATTGTCATACACATAAAGTTAACTGCTAGGCTCTTTCAGTGGCACATCTCAGAGATGGAACAACCTGATATTTCTTGATGAATAGATGAATAGTTTTTTGGGAGTCTGATTGGCATAGCACTAAATAAATAGTTTAGTTTAGGTAGCATTGTCATATTTATTATATTTGTTCTCCCTATCCAAGAGCATTTAATATTTTTACAATTAGACAAATCATAATTAATTTGTGTGGAAAGTGTTTTGTAGTTTTACTCATATAGTTTCTGATTTTGTCTTGGCAGATAGATTCCTAAATATTTTATCCTATCAGTAGTTACTTTAAATGGAATTTCTCTTTGTAACTCTAACTGTTGGATATTGTTAGTGACATATAAAAATGCTGATGATTTATGTGGGTTTATTTTGTATCCCACAACTTTGCTAAAGGTATGGATTACTTCTCATAGCTCTTTAATAGAATTTCTGGTGTTCTTTAAGTATACCATCATATCATCAGCAAAGAGTAATAATTTGGTTTCCTTATTACCTACTCTAATTCCCTTAATCTCTTTTTTAATTCTTATTGCCAAAGCTAGCATTTCTAATACAATATTTAATAGTAATACTGATAGTGGGCAACCTTGTTTCACTCCTGATCTTATTGGGAATGGTTGCAGTTTATCCCCATTAGATTGATGCTTACTGATGGTTTTAAATAGATACTATTAAAATTTTAAGGAAAAGCCAATTTATTCCTATATTCTCAAGTGTTTTTAATAGGATTGGAAGTTGAATTTTATCAAATGATTTTTCTGCATCTATTGAGATGATCATATGATTTGTGTTCATTTGGTTATTAATATGGTAAATTATACTAATAATTTTCCTAATATTGAACCAGCCCTGCATTCCTGATATAAATCCTACTTGATCATGGTTTATTGTTCTGGGGATGGTTTTCTGTAGTCTTTTTGCTAATATCTTATTGAAGAGTTTATCATCAATATTCATTAGAGAGTAATTTTTCAATAATTTTCTTTCTCTTTTTCAACATACCTGGTTTAGATATCAGTACCATATCTATGTCATACAAGGAATTTGGTAGGACTCCTTTTTTACCTATTTTTTCAAATAGTTTATTTAGCGTTGGGGCTAATTGTTCTTTAAATGTTTAGTAGAATTCACATGTAAATCCATCTGGTCCTGAGGATTTTTTCTTAGGGAGTTGATTAATAGCTTGTTCTATGTCTTTTTCTGAAATGGGAGTATTTAAGCAATTTACTTCTTCATATATTAATCTGGGATGCCTATAATTTTGGAGCTGTTCATACCTTTCACTTAGGTTATCAAATTTATTGGCATAAAGTTGGCCAAAGTAACTCATTATTGCTCTAATTTCTTCTTCATTGGTAGAAAGTTCTCCCTTTTCATTTTTAAGACTAACAATTTTATTTCCCTCTCTCCTTTTTCTAAGCATATTTACCAAAGATTTATCTATTTTATTGTTTTTTTCATAAAATCAACTCTTAGTTTTATTTATTAATTCAATAGTTTTGTTTTTTTTTTAACATTCAATATTACTAATTTCTCCTTTTAATTTTAGAATTTCAAGTTTAGTCTTTGGGTTTTTTTTAATTTGGTCTTTATCTAGCTTTTTAACTTGCAAGCCCAATTCATTGATTTTCTATTTCACTATTTTATTCAAGTAAGACTCTAAATATATAAAATTTACCATTATTACTTTAGATGCATCCCACAAATTTTGGTATGAAGTCTCATCCTTGGCATTATCATGAGCAAAATTATTAATTGTGTCTATAATTTGCTATTTCACCCAATCATTCTTTAAGATGAGATTATTTAGTTCCCATTTATTTTTTGATCTATTTACCCCTAACTTTTTGTTGAATGTAGTTTTTACTGCATCATAAAATGAAAAGAAAGTATTTACTATTTCTGCCTTCCTGCATTTAAATTTGAGTATTTTTATGTCCTAATATATGGTCAATTTTTGTATAGGTTCCATGAACTGCTGAGAAGAAAGTATATTCCTTTCTATCACAATTCACTTTTCTCCAAAGATCTATCACACCCAATTTTTCTAATATTCTATTTACCTCTTTACTTTCTTTCTTATTTGTTTGGTGGTTTGATTTATCTAATTCTGAGAGTGTAAAGTTGAGATCTCCCACTATTATATAATTTTGCTTTCTATTTCTTCTTGCAAGTCTCTTAACTTTTCCTTTAGGAAGTTAGATGCTATACCACTTGGTGCATATGTGTTCAGTATTGATATTAGTTCATTGTCTATATTACCCTTTAGTAAGATATAGTTTCTTTCCTTATTCTTTTTAATTAGAGCAATTTTTGCCTTTGCTTGATCTGAAATAAAGATGGGTATCTATGTTTTTTAAAATTCACCTGAAGCATAATAGGTTTTCCTCCAGCCTTTTACCTTCACTCTGTATGTATCTCCCTGCTTTAAATGTGTTTCCTGTAAACTACATATTGTAGGGTTCTTACATTTGATTCAGTCTGTTATCTGCACCCTGCTTTATGGGAGAGTTCATCCCATTCACATTTATGGTTAAATTACTAATTCTGTATTCCTTGCCATCTTATCATCCCCAGATTATACCTTTTTTTTCTTGTCCTCCCCTTACTCCCTTTCCCAATATTAATCTCATGAGCACTACTAACTTCATGCAGGTCTCCCTCCCTCCTCCTATTGAATCCCTTCCCCTTTCTTGTACCCTTCCCTTATTACACTTTTCATTTTCTTTTTTCCTATTCCACTTTTTAATGAGGTGAGAGAGAATTCTCTGTAAAACAAATATTCTCTTTGAGCCAACTATGATGAGAGTAACATTCAGACATTTTTTCTTCCCCTCTCTTAAGTTCCCTCAGATATGATAGGTTTCCTTTGTCTCTGCATGGCATGTAGTTTCCCTCTTGTTATCTCCCCTTTCCCCTTTTTCTGACACAATGCCCTTTCTATTTCTACTTCCCCCTTTGTTTTTTTTTTTTTTGTTATAACTTTAAAATCAAATTATATATATAGTTTTTTTTGTTTATTTAATTTCTATTTTATTTTATAATTATAACTTTTTTTTGACAGTACATATGCATGGGTAATTTTTTACAACATTATCCCTTGCACTTACATCTGCTCAGATTTTTACCCTTCCTCCCCCAACCCCCTCCCCCAGATGACAGGCAGTCTTATACATGGAAAATATATTACAATATATTCTAGATAAAATATATGTGTGTAGAACCGAATTTCTTGTTGCACAGGAAGAATTGGATTCAGAAAGAAAAATAACAGTTTATACTCATATCCCAGTGTTCCTTTTCTGGATGTAGCTGATTCTGTCCATCATGAATCAATTGGAATTGGATTAGCTCTTCTCTATGTTGAAGATATCCACTTCCAAAAGAATACATCCTCGTACAGTATTATTGTTGAAGTGTATAATGATCTTCTGGTTCTGCTCATTTCACTTACAATCAGTTGATGTAACTCTCCAAGCCTCTCTGTATTTCTCCTGTTGGTCATTTCTTACAGAACAATAATATTCCATAACATTCATATACCATAATTAACCCAACCATTCTCCAATTGATGGACACCCATTCATCTTCCAGCTTCTAGCCACTATGAAAAGGGCTGCCACAAACATTTTGGCACATACAGGTCCCTTTCCCTTCTTTAGTATTTCCTTGGGATATAAGCCCAGGAGTAGCCCTGCTGGGTCAAAGGATATGCACAATTTGATAACTTTTTGGGCATAATTCCAGATTGCTCTCCAGAATGGTTGGATTCTTTCACAACTCCACCAATAATGCATCAGTTGTCCCACAGCCCCTCCAACATTCATCGTTATTTGTTCCTGTCATCTTAGCCAATCTGACAGGTGTGTAATGATATCTCAGAGTTGTCTTAATTTGCATCTCTCTGATCAATAGTGATTCGGAACACTTTCATATGAATGAAAATAGGTTTAATTTCATCATCTGAAAATTGTCTGTTCATATCCTTTGACCATTTATCAATTGGAGAATGGCTTGATTTCTTATAAATTAAAGTCAATTCTCTGTATATTTTGGAGATGAGGCCTTTATCAGAGCCTTTAACTATTAATATGTTTTCCGAATTAGTTACTTCCCTTCTAATCTTGTTTGCATTAGTTTTGTTTGTGCAGAAACTTTTTAAATTTGGTGTAATCAAAATTTTCTATTTTGTGATCAATAATGGTCTCTAGTTCTCCCTTGGACACAAACTCCTTCCTCCTCCACAATTCTAAGAGGTAAACCATCCCATGTTCCTCCAATTTATTTATGATTTCGTTCTTTATGCCTAAATCTTGGACCCATTTTGATCTAATCTTACTATGTGGTGTTAAATGTGGGTCCATGCCTGGTTTCTGCCATACTAATTTCCAGTTTTCCCAGCAGTTTTTGTCAAATAATGAATTCTTATCCCAAAATTTGGGATCTTTGAATTTGTCAAACACTAGATTGCTGTTTTTATTCACTATCTTGTCCTGTGAACCTAACCTATGCCACTGGTCAACTAGTCTATTTCTTAGCCAATACCAAATTGTTTTGGTGACTATTGGTTTATAATATAGTTCTAGATCATGTACAGCTAGACCACCTTCATATAATATTTTTTCATTACTTCCCTTGAAATTCTTGACCTTTTGTTGTTCCATATGAATTCTGTTATTATTTTTTCTAGGTCATTAAAATAGTTTCTTTGGAGTCTGATTGGTATAGCACTAAATAAATAGATTAATTTAGAGAGTACTGTCATCTTAATTACATTCGCTCAGCCTATCCTAGAGCACTTAATGTCTTTCCAATTATTTAAATCTGACTTTATTTTTGTGGCAAGTGTTTTGTAATTTTGCTCATATAATTCCTAACTTTCCTTTGGCAGATATATTTTTCATAGAACCAGCTCTTAGTTTTACTAATTAATTCAATAGGTTTTTTTTACTTTCAATTTTATTAATCTCACCTATTATTTTTTTAATTTCAAGTTTTGTGTTTATCTTGGGGTTTTTAATTTGTTCCTTTTCTAGCAATTTTAGTTGTAAGCCCAATTTGTTGGCCCTCTCTTTCTCTATTTCATGCAAGTAGTCCTGTAGAGATATAAAACTTCCCCTTATTGCTGCTTTGGCTGTATCCCACACATTTTGGTATGATGTCTCATTATTGTCATTTTCTTGGTTGAAATTATTAATTATGTCTATGATTTGCTGTTTTACCCAATCATTCTTTAGTATAAGAATAATTAGTTTCCAATTATTTTTTGGTCTATTTTCCCTTGGCTTTTTATTCAATGTAATTTTGATTGCATTGTGGTATGAAAAGGATGCATTTACTATTTCTGCCTTACTGCATTTGATTTTGAGGTTTTTATGCCCTGGCATTTGATCAATTTTTGTATAGGTTCCTTGAACTGCTGAGAAGAAAGTATACTCCTTTCTCCATCTAGCTTTGGCCAAAGATTTATCATAACAAACTTTTCTTGTATTCTATTTACCTCTTTGACTTCTTTCTTATTTATTTTGTGGTTTGATTTATCTAATTCTGCGAGAGCAAGGTTGAGATCTCCCATTGTAGTTTTGCTCTCTATTTCTTCTTGCAGCTCTCTTAATTTCTCTTTTAAGAATTTAAATGCTGCACCACTTGGTGGGTATATGTTTAATATTGATACTGCTTCATTATTTATGCTACCCTTTAGCAGGATATAATGCGCTTACTTATCTCTTTTAATTAGATCAATTTTTGTTTTTCCTTGATCTGAGATGAGGTTGGCTACCCTTGCTTTTTTGGCTTTGCCTGAAGCATAGTAGATTCTGCTCCATCCTTTTACTTTTAGTTTGTATGCATCACCCTGTTTCAGGTATGTTTCCTGTAAACAACAAATAGTAAGATTCTGACTTTTAATCCAATCTGCTAACTGCTTCCTGTTTATGAGGCAGTTTGCCCCATTCACATTTATGGTTAGAATGACTAATTCTATATTGCTTGCCATCCTATTAACCCCTGCTTATGCTTTTCCCCTTTCCTTCTCTCTTACCCCCCTACCCAGTATTAAACTTGTGAACACCACTTGCTTTTCACAGCCCTCCCTATTTAGTATCCCTCCCCCACCTTAAAGATCCTCCCCTTATTTTACCCCTTTTCCTCACAATTTCTGTATTCCCTTCCCCTTAGCTTACTCCTTCCCTCTCACTTTTCAATGAAGTGGAAGAAGTTTCACCATAAATCGAATATGTCTATTGATACACACTATGTTCATCTCCCTCCTTTCTTTCTCTCAGATATAATAGGTTACCTTTGCCTCTTCATGAAATGTAGTACAATCACTTTACATTTTTTATGATATAATTTCCTTTCCATCTCTAGTTTCTAGGACAAATTATACATGTATTCTTTACATATTTTTATAAAAGAAGTATAGTTCTCAAGATTTCTTTTTACCTTTTTAGAAATCTCTTGACTTCTGATCAAACATTTTATGTAGGTCTGTTTTTTTCATCATGAATAGATGGAATTCATTTATTTTGGGAATATATCCATCTTCTTCCCTTGAAAATGATGTTTATTTTTGCTGGGTACATTATTCTTGGCTGCATAACAAGTTCCTTAGATGTTTCGGAATATCATGTTCCAGGCCCTTCATTCATTTAATGTGTACCCTGCTAGATCCTGGGTTATCCTTATTTTGGCACCTCCATATCTGAATTCCTTTTTTTCTAGCAGCTTCCAGTATATTTTCCTTTGTCTGATGGTCCTTGAACTTAGTCACTATATTTCTTGGCATTTTGATTTTAGAGTCCTTTTCAGTAGGTGATTGATGAATTTTTTGAATATCTATTTTACCCTCTGTTTCCAAAACGTCTGGGCAGTTCTCTTTGATAATTTCCTCAAAAATAGTGTCCACATTCTTTTTTTCCTCACATTTTTCAGGGACTCCGATTATTCTCAAATTGTCTCTCCCGGATCTGTTTTCCAGGTCTGTTGTATTTCTTTTTTCTTTTTTTTAAATTTTTAAAATTAATTTATTTTTTTAATTTAGAATTTTTTTCACAGTATATATGCATGAGTAATTTTTTAAAATAATATTATCCCTTGTATTCATTTTTCCAAATTATCCCCCCTCTCTCCATTCCCTCCCCCCAATGACAGGAAATCCCATACATTTTACATGTGTTACAGTAAAACCTAGATACAATATATGTGTGTAAGTACCATTTTCTTGTTGCACATTAAGTATTAGATTCCAAAGGTTTAATAAGTAACCGGGGTAGATAGAGAGTAGTGCTAACAATTTACATTCACTTCCCAGTGTTCCATCTCTGGGTGTAGTTATTTCTGTCCATCATTGATCAACTGGAAGTGAATTGGATCTTCTTTATGTTGAAGATATCCACTTCCATAATAATATACCTTCATACAGCACTGAAGTGTACATCTTCTGGTTCTATTCATTTCACTCAGCATTAGTTGTTGTAAGTCTCTCCAAGCCTCTCTGTATTCCTCCTGCTGGTCATTTCTTATAGAACAATAGTATTCCATAACTTTGATATACCATAATTTACCCAACAATTCTCCAATAAATGGGCATCCATTCAACTTTCAGTTTCTAGCCACAAGAAAAAGAGCTGCCACAAACATTTTGGCACATACAGGTCCCTTTCCCTCCTTTAGTATTTCTTTGGGATATAAGCCCAGTAGTAGTATGGCTGGGTCAAAGGGTATGCACAGTTTGATAACTTTTTGGGCATAATTGCAAATTGCTCTCCAGAATGGCTGGATTCTTTCACAACTCCACCAAAAATGTATCAGTGTCCCAGGTTTCCCACATCCCCTCCAACATTCATCATTATTTGTTCCTGTTATCTTAGGCAATCTGACAGGTGTATAGTGGTATCACAGAGTTGTCTTAATTTGCATTTCTCTAATAAGTAGTGATTTGGAACACTCTTTCATATGAGTGGATATAGTTTCAATTTCTTCATCTGAGAATTGTCTGTTCATATCCTTTGACCATTTATCAATTGGAAAATGGTTTGATTCCTTATAAATTAGGGTCAGTTCTCTATATATTTTGGAAATGAGACCTTTGTCAGAACCTTTAACTTTAAAAATATTTTCCCAATTTGTTACTTCCCTTCTAATCTTGTTTGCATTAGTATTGTTTGTACAGAAACTTTTTAGTTTGATGTAATCAAAATCTTCTATTTTGTGATCAATAATGATCTCTAGTTCTCCTCTGGTCATAAATTCCTTCCTCCTCCACAGGTCTGAGAGGTAGACTATCCCCTGTTCCTCTAATCTATTTATTATCTCATTCTTTATGCCTAAGTCATGGACCCATTTTGATCTTATCTTGGTATATGATGTTAAGTGTGGATCCATATCTAATTTCTGCCATACTAATTTCCAGTTTTCGCAACAGTTTTTTTCCAAATAATGAATTTTTATCCCTAATGTTGGTATCTTTGGGTTTGTCAAAGATTAGATTGCTATAGATGTACCCTTTTTTGTCCTTTGTATCTAATCTGTTCCACTGATCTACCGATTTATTTCTTAGCCAATACCAAATGGTTTTGGTGACTGCTGCTATATAATATAGCTTTAGCTCAGGTACACTTAGACCACCTTCCTCTGAGTTTTTTTTTCATTAGTTCCCTTGCAATTCTTGACCTTTTATTCTTCCATATGAATTTTGTTGTTATTTTTTCTAGGTCATTGAAATAGTTTCTTGGGAGTCTGATTGGTATAGCACTAAATAAATAGATTAGATTGGGGAGTATTGTCATCTTTATTATATTCGCTCGGCCTATCCAAGAGCACTGAATGTCTTTCCAATTATTTAAATCTGATTTTATTTTTGTGGCAAGTGTTTTGTAATTTTTCTCATATAATTCCTGACTATTCTTTGGTAGATGGATTCCCAAATACTTTATACTCTCAACATTTGTGTGGAATGGAATTTCTCTTTGTATCTCTTGCTGTTGCATTTTGTTGGTGATGTATAAAAATGCTGAGGATTTATGTGGATTTATTTTGTATCCTGCCACTTTGCTAAAATTCTGAATTATTTTTAATAGCTTTTTAGCAGAGTCTTTGGGCTTCTCTAAGTATACCATCATGTCATCTGCAAAGAGTGATAGTTTGATTTCCTCATTTCCTACTCTAATTCCTTGAATCTCTTTCTTGGCTCTTATTGCCAAGGCTAGCATTTCTAGTACTATATTGAATAGTAATGGTGATAGGGGCAACTTTCTTTCACTCCTGATCTTACTGGGAAAAGTTGCGGTATATTTCTATTGCATATTATGCTTACTGATGGTCTTAAATATATGCTCCTGATTATTCTAAGAAATAGTCCATTTATTCCTATACTCTCAAGAGTTTTTAGTAGGAATGGATGTTGGATTTTGTCAAATGCTTTTTCTGTATCTATTGAAATTATCATATGGTTTTTATTAATTTGATTATTAATATGGTCAGTTATACTAATAGTTTTCCTAATATCAAACCAGCCCTGCATTCCTTGTATAAATCCTACTTGATCATAGTGTATTATCCTGGGTATGATTTTTCTGAACTCTTTTTGCTAATATCTTATTTAAGATTTTAGCATCAATATTCATTAAGGAAATTGGTCTATAATTTTCTTTCTCAGTTTTCGATCGAACTGGTTTAGGTATCAGTACCATGTCTGTTTTATAAAAGGAATTTGATCTGCAGATTATCTCTCCTAGATCTATTTTCCACGTCTATAGATTTTCCCACTAAGTGTTTGACGTTATTCTCCAGCTTTTCTTTTTTTTTTTTTTTTTGTTTTGTTTTGTTTTGTTTTGTTTTGTTTTGTTTTACTGATTCTTGGGTTCTCAATGAATCATTCATTTCTGTTTGTTCCATCCTGAATTTTAAGGAGTTATTTTCTTCATTCACAGTTTTTAGTTCTTTTTGTAAATGTCCAATTTCATTTTTGAATGAATTATTTTGCTCTATTGATTTTTTTTCCATTTCCCTAATTTTTTTAGAGAATTATTTCCTTTTTCCAATTCACAAATCCTATTTTCTTGAGACTTTTTTGTCTTCTCCAATTCAGCAATCCTATTTTCCTGTGATTTTTTAAGCTTTTCTATTTCACAAATTTTGTTTCCCTGAATCTCCTGTGAATTCTTTATTTTTTCCAACTCCAATTTTATAGCTTCCCTATTTTTCTTCAAACTCTCTTAATTTTTAATAGTCTCTTCTAGGAGAGAGTTATGTGATGGGAGGCCGGTATCATTCCCCTTTAGGCTGTTATCTGCTGACTCTCTGCTGTTAACTTCCTCGGAGTTGGATACCTGCTCTTTCTCTGTGTAGAATGAGTCAATGTTTTTTTTTTTTTTTTTGGTTTTGCTCATATTTAAAAACTCTTTTGGGGTCTGTCCCTGGGATAGGAAATTATTTATTTATTTCTTTACCAGATTCTTCCCAGACTGGATTGATGCAGCAGCCCCTGGGCCTGAGCTAAGAGAGAGCTCTGGGAGAGAGTTCCCCACCGCCTCCCTGGAAGTGCCTTACAGGTGATTAGCATTGCTCTTCTTTGAGGGCAGCACTATTTGTCCTGGCAGCTTCCCTGAAGTTTGAGATTGAACAGTAAAGGCGACACAAAGCCCAGCCTATGCCTCCCGTGGGGCGTGGATGTCATCAGCAGGTGACGTGAAAAGCCCCTGTGCTCAAACTAGAAGTGTCTGCCCTGAAACCGCGGTCCCTAGTTCAAAGGTTCCGCTTCTCTGGGACTTCCCGGGGCTGAGTTCCACAGCCTCCAGCCAAGCAAGGCAGTGTGTGTTTCCTTGGGCCATATCTGCCCACTTCTCAATCTCTTAACTACTCACAGGTGAAAGCTAGGACAGCCTAAGTCTGCCATATCCAGTGCTGAGATCTGCTGAGTTACTTTCAGATTAGGGTGGTTCTATTATCTAGTTTAAAAATTTTAAGTGGGCTTAATTTCTCTTCTGAACTGCTGTTTTATAAGCAGAGAAGAGCTAACAGCCTGTGCCAGATTCTGCTATCTCAGTGGCTGCTCTGATCCAAGAGCCCTCCCCAGCGTGATTGGCGCAGCGTGTCAGCACCCAGCCGTCTGTGCTGGCCTTTCTTCTTCCTCCCCTGGGAACTGACCTTTCCTGTTGAAACTCCAGATTCTCTTCAGCTGGTAAGTCATGCTTCCAGTCCTTGTGGATTCTATCAGTCCAGCGCTATTTCTGAGGCTGATTTTATCTAGTTGGTAGTGAGGGAAGAAAGGAGCTTAAAGAATCACGTGTATCTTCTCCGCCATCTTGGCTCCGCCCCCCCATCTGTTGTATTTCTAATAAGGTAATTGACATTCTTTTCAATTATTTCATTTCTCTGGTTTTGCTTGACTACTTCTTGGTTTCTCCTTGATTCATTAATTTCTACTTGTTCGAGTCTAATTTTCAATGATGTATTTTCTTCACTCACTTTTTTAATATCTTTTTGTAATTGTGCAATTGAGTTTTTATCTTCTATGGAATTTTTTCCCATTTTATACATTTTATTTTTTAGAGAGCTGTTTTCTTTTTGCAGCTCTCTAATCCTGTTTTCCTTGGAGTTATTTACCTTTTCCAATTCACTAATTTTGTTTTTCAAATCTTTATCTACCCTGGATAACTTCTCCAGGCTCTCTTTCCAAGCTTCCCTTTCCTTTTCCCATTTCTCTTCTAGCTCTCTTGTGAGAGCCTTTTTGATTTCCTCTATGAGATTCTTTTGTATTGAGGAGCAGCTCATATCCCTCTCAGGAGATTCCTCTGGGGACAGTCTGTTTTTTGTCTCCTCAGTATTTGAAGTCTGCTCTCTCTCCATACAGAAGCTGTCAATGTTTAGAGTCCTTTTGAATTTTTTTGTTCATTTTGTCAGAGTGGGAATTGAAGAAAACAAATTGACAAGAGAAACAATTGTTGTTTCTTGGTGGGGGGATGGGGCTGGATGGTATTAATGCGCTTCCTCTATAGACTGGGGTGGAGGGCAGCAGGGAGCCACTGACAGGACAGTAATAGCTGAGCTGTGTCTGTGCTCTGAGGCTCTGAGAATGCACTGAGTCAGTCCAGGTAGGGGTTGGGGGTGGCCCAAGAGATGCTAGCTTTTAGGGGTTTTACTCTTCACCACTGGTGTTTACATCCTCTCTGCTGCTCCTGGCTTGCTGCTAAGATGGAGTATCCACACTGGGGTAAAAGCCTTTTCACAGAAAAGGCAGAGATCATACCCCTCCCCCTCTGGTCTGAGCTGTGTGAGCTGCTTGTTTCTCTCTGGCTTGCCTGCCCTCAGTCTGCGCCCAGTCTTATTGACCCTCCCCCGAGCAAACACAGATCTTTTCTGGCAAATTTCAAGGATGTTGTCTCTTCGTGATTATTTGTGGGTTTCTTTCTCAGTCAAGCATTCTTTCTCCGAGGCTTGTGATGAAGTAAGTTTTGAGAGAAAATGCGGAGCTCAAGCAGCTGTCTGCCTCCATGCCACCATCTTGGCCAGAAGTCCACCTAATTTCTTTTTTTATATCATCACAATAAAATCAAATTATTCCTGCACCCTATAAGTATAGGGTTAAAGAATTAAGAGTTAAACATATCATCTTCCCATATATGAATGTAACTTTTAAAAAATAATTTTTTTATTTTTATATTTTTATGCTTCTACTGTCTTGTGTATTTGATGATCAAATGTTCTGTTCAACTCTGATCTTTTCATTAGAAATAAATGAAATTCACCTATTTCATTGAATGCCCATCAATTTCTCTGAAAGATATCATTTAATTTTGCTGGATAGTTGATTCTTGGCTGCAATCCAAGTTCCTTTGCCTATTGGAATATGAGATTCCATGACCTTTGTTCTTTTAAAGTAGAAGCTACTAAGTCTTGTGTAATCCTGACTGTGGCTCCTCAATATTTGAATTGTTTCCTTCTGACTGCTTGTGATATTTTCTCCTTGATTTGATAATTGTTAAATTTAGTTATGATATTCATATGAGTTTTAATTTTGGCATCTCAGGTGGTAATCAGTGAATTCTTTCAATGATTATTTTACCATCTAAAAGATGATCTCTATGCTTTTTTTTTTTTCATCATAGTTTTCAGGAAGTCCGATAATTCTTAGATTGTCTCTCCTAGATCTATTTTTCAGATCAGTTGTTTTTCCAGTAAGGTATTTTATATTTTCTTTTATTTTCTTTTGTTTTTGTTTGATTAATTCTTGAAGTCTCACTGAGTCATTCATTTCCATATGGTCAATTGTTTTCTTCAGTTAGTTTTTTTTTTTTTTTTTTTTTTTTAATCTTCATTTTGCATTTGGCCAATTGAGGTACTTTGCTCTCTGCATTTTTTCCATTTCAGAAATTCTGTTTTTCAATTAATTGTTTTCTTTATCATATCCATTTTAAAGAGTTATATGTTTTTTCCATTTCATACAGTATTTTTAAAGATTTATTCAGTTAATTCCTGTTTTTTTTTTTCTTTTCCATAACCTCTGACAAAGATCTCATTATCTTTTCCCATTTTTCTTCCAAGTCTTTTTAAGTTCCTTTTTTTTAATTTTTCCAAAAAAGCCTTGTGAAGTAAGGACCAACTCATAGCACCCTTTGGGCCTTCATTTTAAGATGATTTAGTATCCTCATAGTTTGAGGTCTGTTCTTTTCCTTCTCCATAAAAGCTGTCTATAGTCTATAGTCTATAATCACAGTTCTTTTTGCTCTTTTGCTATTAAAAAAAAAAAAAAAAAGTTTGAGGTCTGCTCTTAAGCCATGTCCATGATAGCTGCTTTAGTTTGCCCTGCTGTAGTTCTGCTGACGTACTTCTAAGATTAGGTTGGCATGGTTAGGTCCTGTTTTTCTGGGGTTCAGAAGCTCACAATTTCTGTTTTGTTTCTGCTTTGTGTGTCTCACAGCAATTCTCCTGGACCACAGACTTGTAACAAGGACAGAGTAGCCTAAGAGCCTCACAGTAGATTGCCAGTGTGTAGAGATCCTGGTGCCCCACCATAGTTCCTTGCCATTCATTCCCTGCATTGAAGTCTTGCAGCCTCTTCTCCTGCCCAATTGAAACAGACCTTTTATGATGTTCTTCCAAAGAATCTTCTGAAAATTTGTTTTATTCTAAATATTTGTGGTTTCTGTCACTTCAAAATCAGGTCAGAGGCTTACTCTTTGAAGGAAGCTTAGAGGAGGTCACACAGAGATGTCCTACTCTTCACCATCTTGGCTCCATTCCTGTTATATTTCTTTAAAAAAAAAATGGCTGAATGAAGCCATATTTGATTTCAGATGTTCCTGACGCTAGGCTCAGTTCTCTACCTCTCCATTAGGCATATTGACTGTTTTATTCAACATCTATTATAGTCAACAAGTAGGCTTGAGAAACGAAGACAAAATCAAAACAAGATTTACCCAGAAGTCATTTTCATTTTAATGATTGATGCTATGGTTCATAATATTATAGTTCAAAACAATTCCAAATTTATCTCCTTCCAATGTTCAATTTAAAACACATGTTCAATTTAGCAGCATCAAGTTTTTGAAATAACATTATAAGCTAAGAATGCAGTTTAAGCATATATATTTTTAAAATTATGTGAACACTGTAAGCCTAAAATGAGGCAAAGGGTGAAAAAAATGAGGAAGGGGCCATAGGCCAAACTATTTGAGGGCTAGTATAATGGGAATGTTTACCATGGAGAACAGTAGATTTAAAGGGGCTACCTCCAATCTCAAATATTTGAAGGGATGCTCTATGAACCAGGAATAAAACATTTGGCTCAATATCTAGATTAAGGCTTACTCAAAAGTGAAAATTCTCTTTCCTTCAACCCTCAATAAAGATCTCTAAAAACAGAATGAACTTAAGTGTTTTTCTTGCATTTTCTCTCTGTTTTCAAGAACCTGGATGACAATTTGTAATATATATTGTAGTAATTATTCTTTAATTCTTTTCAGCTCTGAGGTTTTGGGATCCTGCTATTTTTATTTTTTTTATTTTTTGCATATTGAAGAAATACAGCAACATATTTAATTTAGTTGATAATTTAGGGAACTGCCCAGTGTAATGTAGAAAACTGTACAATTTTTTAAATTAATAGAAGTCATGGACTCCAGATATAGCAATAATGAATTTATTTTCATGAGCCAATACTGAGTGTGTCTTATAGCATACACCATAAGTATGATATTTTCTTTTCACCATAGCCTTCAACACTAATTTCATCTAGAATTCTTGGAATATAGCAATAAAAAGTTTTGAGAATTCTGTGTACCATTTTATACCATAGAACACTAAAATATAGAGCTATAACTTTTTACAACCTTTTTAATTGTTATTTCTCCCATAATGGTGTTTGCAACAAAACCTGAATTAAGAAAAGTTTACTAAGCTACTATCTTCACCGAAACATTAACATTTCTAATATTAAACCTTTGGACTTTATGGATTTTTTTATTTTTTTCATTAATTGGTAACATTTTAATTGGTAAACATTCTTTAACATCCATTCCCACTAAATTATTTTATTGATTATTCACAAGATGTTTGAGAATTTGATATCAGACAGTACTTGTTTCCTGTTTCCTGAAAATGGGATAGATACACTTTGGGAGAAAATTGTTAAAGCTATAGGCATTTCAAAGAAAGCAGAAACCACTAACATATTAAGTTACTAAAATTATATGTTGGGCACTTGAATTCCTAACCTGTGCTTCTAAGTCCCCCTTTCTGGATAATTTCTTATACTACTTCAGTCAAGTTACTCTGATCAATTTAGCAGCATCTTCTGTAAGCCTCATCTCTAAAGCTACATAATGTATGCCATTTAATTTTCTAAAATTGGTTACATATTTTGTGTTTTCATATCACTTACACTTACCAGTATGAAGTTCTATTAAAATTTATTCCTACCCAGAGCAAAATCTCTGGGACATTGTGTATGGGATACAAAACCCTCCTAGAAGCCAAGAAGACTTCATCCTGCCATTGAAGCTACATTTCTTAAAACCATTTTGTGATTCACATATTTTATTTTAAATATTTTCTGGTAATAGTTTTAGCTTGGCCTTTTCCACACTGTAAGCCTAAAACTGTCATTTGTCATAAGAGGAAATGTAAGAATTATACTTTTTTTATCTTTCCCTTGGTTTTTCCCTTTTGCTCTGATTTTTCTCTCTTATTATGATTCATAAACCAATGTATATTAAAAATAAACAAACTTACTACAATAAAAATGAACTATATTACTTTTGTGGTATTACCCCTAATTTTTTTTAGTTTTTACTTATAAGTAAGTTGGGAAGTATTTAAGTGAATATATTCTATATTATGTAATGCAAACATATTACTGAGAGACATTGCTTATGAAAGATTTGTGCTATTAGAAAGAAAAAGCAGCACTGAAACATATTTATGTTTGACAGTGGAAAAAATCATGTAAACTGTAAATGAGCTAAGGATTTTTATAAAATTATAAGTTTCAGATATGGTATTGATTTAAATTTGTAGAATTGTCCCCACTGGCAATTCCTTATTTCAGGAAATCAATTGTCATAGTCACTATCCCTCTCCTAAGGACAGTGAAACTGTTAAAAGTACATTAGTTGTGTATTTGAGTGAGACAAGCAAAAATACTTTTATAAAATCTATATTTTGGTCTCACTTAATGCTCTTTATTCACATTTAATCTAAATGATGATACTTAAGTAATTATTACTTCTTTGGAGTAGAAGCCTCTTTGCTATCAGGGAAAAAAATTTAGACATTAATATAAATGGGTTGGCTTTAATTTTATGTTTTTCTGCATCTCTTCATCCTCTGGGATATAAGCACCAATTTTACCAAATTTCATTATATATAGAAAGAATATATGCATGTTTGTATATATGTGTACATATATTTATATATTTAAAATATGCATATTCTACTAGAATAGTAAAATTATATTATTCTACTTCCTCTTAAATAAACTAATTTGCCCAGAAAATATAGAAATTTCATCAAGATGATTTTCCACCTTTGGGCAGAGTGGGTGGGAAGATTATATTTAATAAAAAATATTTATTTATATAACAAAACCACAGAAATAACTTTCTTGCTGAATCTCTGGCAATTAATACTGGATCAAGCATAAAAAAGGTAGACGTTCACTAGAGGTATTACCACAATCATAGAGAATAAAATCCATATGAAAAGAGGAGTACCTCAAGAAGATGAAGTCCTGCCTATTCTCATATTTGTGGGCAAATGTACTCATTTTGTCAAGTAGCTCCAGGTTGAAAATCGTAATACACAAAAGCAGCCAAACTAAAGGAAAACAAACAAATGGATGAATAAAGACTATATATGGATGATAACATCAATTTGTTCCTGATGCTTCAAAATGGCTTATTAACAATCTATCATAATGTCTCAGAAAACTGAATTGATGACCATTCACAATATTATGGAGTAATCAACCTGTTAGATACAGGTAAGTAGTAACACTTTCAAAGTGTATGAGAAAATTAATATAAAAAGTATCATCCAGGAGATATTTAATGGGAAAGGGAAATAAGTTAGTGATGTATACAGAGGAAGGAATAAGTAAGAGTGCTACATTGATATTTACACAATGTCAGGAGAAGTGCAGAAAGTTACACATCCCTAGTCTCCTTGAGGATTTTTTTTTGAAAATATTAATAAAAGTCAAAGAAACTGAGAAGGCAGGGATAGATTGCATTTTTCCTTGGGGGAGGGGGTTGCTGCTGATATATACTACAATGATAAGATCCCAACTTCACAGATCCATTGGAACTCCACTGAAACATCTATGTGATTCTGCCTAATTCAAATCCAGTAAGAAAACAGAGTAATATCTGTTTCTTCTTTCCTCTCTTTTTCCACTAGATTAACATATGTTTTTTGAAATCAGGGAATGTATCATTAAAAATGATGGTCCATGGTCCATATTTAATAAATATCTCTTTAATTGAAATGAAAACAAATTGTAAACATAAAAATATTTTGGTAATGTATTTTTTTCTGCCAAAACAGTAGTAGATGCTACGTATATGTATTTATATATTTAAAACATATATATATATATATATATATATATATATATATATGTATATATATACATATATATATATATAATTTAAATATATTACACTTAATATATACATAAATGTATATATTTATTTGCATAGCAATAAATGTATATATTTTAATAAATGCCAGAACATGTTATAGAAAATGGTAAATTTAAGATTTGGATGCAATGCATACACTCTGCTATGCTCATTTAGAAAATGGAATATAAGTTAAGGGAAAGAAAGCAGGAAAACCACAGAAAATAATTTTATTCATATGTTCAGAAAACATCAAATCAAATGATTTCATGATCTTTGGGTATATGCTATTCTTTATAGCAATCTTATATATTTCAAAGCATTAAAAGTCAGTAATTAGCAATATTTTTTTTTTAATTTTTTATTTTATTTTATAATTATAACATTTTTTGACAGTACATATGCATGGGTAATTTTTTACAACATTATCCCTTGCACTTACTTCTATTCAGATTTTTTCCCTTCCTCCCCCAACCCCCTACCCCAGATGGCAAGCAGTCTTATATATGTTAAATATATTACAGTATAATTTAGATACAATATATGTGTGTAGAACCGAATTTTTTGTTGCACAGGAAGAATTGGATTCAGAAGGTAAAAATAACAGTTTACATTCATTTCCCAGTGTTCCTTTTCTGGATGTAGCTGGTTCTGTCCATCATTAATCAATTGGAATTGGATTAGCTCTTCTCTATGTTGAAGAAATCCACTTCCATCAGCATACATCCTCGTACAGTATCATTGTTGAAGTGTATAATGATCTTCTGGTTCTGCTCGTTTCACTCAGCATCAGTTGATGTAAGTCTCTCCAAGCCTCTCTGTATTTCTCCTGTTGGTCATTTCTTATAGAACAATAATATTCCATAACATTCATATACCATAGTTTACCCAACCATTCTCCAATTGATGGACATCCATTCATCTTCCAGCTTCTAGCCACTATGAAAAGGGCTGCCACAAACATTTTGGCACATACAGGACCCTTTCCCTTCTCTAGTAGTTCCTTGGGGTATAAGCCCAGTAGTAGTATGGCTGGGTCAAAGGGTATGCACATTTTGATAACTTTTTGGGCATAATTCCAGATTGCTCTCCAGAATGGTTGGATTCTTTCACAACTCCACCAACAGTGCATCAGTGTCCCAGTTTTCCCACAGCCCCTCCAACATTCATCGTTATTTGTTCCTGTCATCTTAGCCAATCTGACAGGTGTGTAATGATACCTCAGAGTTGTCTTAATTTGCATTTCTCTGATCAATAGTGATTAGGAACACTCTTTCATATGAGTGGAAATAGTTTTAATTTCATCATCTGAAAATTGTCTGTTCATATCCTTTCACCATTTATCAATTGGAGAATGGCTTGATTTCTTATAAATTAAAGTCAATTCTCTGTATATTTTGGAGATGAGGCCTTTAACTGTAAAAATTTTTTCCCAATTTGTTACTTCCCTTCTAATCTTGTTTGCATTAGTTTTGTTTGTGCAGAAACTTTTTAATTTGGTGTAATCAAAATGTTCTATTTTGTGATCAATAATGGTCTCTAGTTCTCCCTTGGACACAAACTCCTTCCTCCTCCACAAGTCTGAGAGGTAAACCATCCCATGTTCCTCCAATTTATTTATGATTTCGTTCTTTATGCCTAACTCTTGGACCCATTTTGATCTAATCTTAGTATGTGGGGTTAAATGTGGGTCCATGCCTAGTTTCTGCCATACTAATTTCCAGTTTTCCCAGCAGTTTTTGTCAAATAATGAATTCTTATCCCAAAATTTGGGATCTTTCGGTTTGTCAAAGATTAGATTGCTATTTTTATTCACTATCTTGTCTTGTGAACCTAACCTATGCCACTGATCAACTAGTCTATTTCTTAGCCAATACCAAATGGTTTTGGTGACTGTTGCTTTATAATATAGCTTTAAATCAGGTACACTTAGACCACCTTAATCTGACTTTTTTTTCATTAGTTCCCTTGCAATTTTCGACCTTTTATTCTTCCATATGAATTTTGTTGTTATTTTTTCTAGGTCATTAAAATAGTTTCTTGGGAGTCTGATTGGTATAGCACTAAATAAATAGATTAGTTTGGGGAGTATTGTCATCTTTATTATATTCGCTCGGCCTATCCAAGAACATTGAATGTCTTTCCAATTATTTAAATCTGACTTTATTTTTGTGGCAAGTGTTTTGTAATTTTGCTCATATAATGTATTCTGATGGAAGTGGAAATCTTCAACATAAAGAAGATCCAACTCACTTCCAGTTGATCAATGATGGACAGAGGTAGATACACCCAGAGAAGAAACACTGGGAGGGGAATGTAAATTGTTAGCACTAATATCTGTCTGCCCAGGTTGCATGTACCTTCGGATTCTAATGTTTATTGTGCAACAAGAAAATGATATTCACACACATGTATTGTACTTAGACTATATTGTAACACATGTAAAATGTATGGTATTGCCTGTCGTCGGGGGGAGGGAATAGAGGGAGGGGGGTAATTTGGAAAAATGAATACAAGGGATAATATTAAAAAATATATATGTATATATATATATGTATATATATATATATATATATATATATATATATATATATATATATATATATAATAAAAAAAATTTTGCTCATATAATTCCTGACTCTCCTTTGGTAGATATATTCCCAAATATTTGATACTATCGACCGTTATTTTGAATGGAATTTCTCTTTGTATCTCTTGATGTTGGATTGTGTTGGTAATGTATAAAAATCCTGAGGATTTATGTGGATTTATTTTGTATCCTGCGACTTGCTAAAATTCTGAATTATTTCTAATAGCTTTTTAGCAGAGTCTTTGGGGTTCTCTAAGTATACCATCATGTCATCTGCGAAAAGTGACAATTTGATTTCTTCATTTCCTACTCTAATTCCTTGGATCTCTTTCTCGGCTCTTATTGCCAAGGCTAGAGTTTCTAGTACTATATTGAATAGTAATGGTGATAGTGGACAACCTTGTTTCACTCCTGATCTTACAGGGAAAGGTTCTAGTTTATCACCATTACATATGATGTTTACTGAAGGTTTTAAATATATGCTCCTTATTAGTTTAAGGAATAGTCCATTTATTCCTATACTCTCAAGCGTTTTTAGTAGGAATGGATGTTGGATTTTATCAAATGCCTTTTCTGAATCTATTGAGATGATAATATGGTTTTTATTAATTTGATTATTAATATGGTCAATTATACTAATAGTTTTCCTAATATTAAACCAGCCCTGCATTCCTGGTATAAATCCCACTTGGTCATAGTGTATTATCCTGGGGATGATTTTCTGAGGTCTATTTGCTAATATCTTATTTAAGATTTTAACATCAATATTCATTAAGGAAATTGGTCTATAGTTTTCTTTCTCAGTTTTTGATCTACCTGGTTTAGGTATCAGTACCATGTCTGTGTCATAGAAGGAATTTGGTAGGACTCCTTCAATCCCTAATTTTTCAAATAGTTTACATAGCATTGGAGTTAGTTGTTCTTTAAATGTTTGGTAGAATTCACCTGTAAATCCATCTGGTCCTGGGGACTTTTTCTTAGGAAGTTGGTTAATAGCTTGGTCTATTTCTTTTTCTGAGATGGGACTATTTAGACTACTTACTTCTTCCTCTGTTAATCTCGGCAAGCTATATTTTTGAAGGTATTCTTCCATTTCATTTAAGTTATCGAATTTATCAGCATAAAGTTGAGCAAAGTAGCTCCTATCTATTGTTCTAATTTCCTCTTCATTAGTGGTGAGTTCACCCTTTTCATTTTCAAGACTATCAATTTGCTTTTTCTCTTTCCTTTTTTTAATCAGGTTTACTAAGGGTTTGTCTATTTTGTTGGTTTTTTCATAAAACCAACTCTTAGTTTTATTAATTAATTCAATAGTTTTTTTACTTTCAATTTTATTAATCTCACCTTTTATTTTTTGAATTTCAAGTTTTGTGTTTGTCTGGGGGTTTTTAATTTGTTCATTTTCTAGCAATTTTAGTTGTAAACCCAATTCGTTGGCCCTCTCTTTCTCTATTTTATGCAGGTAGGCCTGTAGAGATATAAAACTTCCCCTAATTACTGCCTTGGCTGTATCCCACACATTTTGGTATGATGTCTCATTATTGTCATTTTCTTGGGTGAAGTTATCAATTATGTCTATGATTTGCTGTTTTACCCAATCATTCTTTAGTATAAGATTATTTAGTTTCCAATTATTTTTTGGTCTATTTTCCCCTGGCTTTTTATTAAATGTTATTTTGATTGCATTATGGTCTGAAAAGGATGCATTTACTATTTCTGCCTTACTGCATTTGATTTTGAGATTTTTATGCCCTAGTATATGATCAATTTTTTTTATATATTTTTTTTATTTTATATATATATATATATATATATATATTTTATAATATTATCCCTTGTATTCATTTTTCCAATTTACCCCCCTCCCTCTGTTCCCTCCCCCCGACGACAGGCAATACCATACATTTTACATGTGTTACAATATAGTCTAGGTACAATACATGTGTGCGAATATCATTTTCTTGTTGCACAATAAACATTAGAATCCGAAGGTACATGCAACCTGGGCAGACAGATATTAGTGCTAACAATTTTCATTCCCCTCCCAGTGTTCCTTCTCTGGGTGTAGCTGTTTCTGTCCATCATTGATCAACTGGAAGTGAGTTGGATCTTCTTTATGTTGAAGATTTCCACTTCCATCAGAATATATCCCCATACAGTATTGTTGTTGAAGTGTACAGTGATCTTCTGGTTCTGCTCATTTCACTCAGCATCAGTTGATTTAAGTCTCTCCAGGCCTCTCTATATTCCTCCTGCTGGTCATTTCTTACCGAGCAATAATATTCCATAACCTTCATATACCACAATTTACCCAACCATTCTCCAACTGATGGACATCCATTCATCTTCCAGTTTCTAGCTACAACAAAAAGAGCTGCCACAAACATTTTGGCACATATATGTCTCTTTTCGCTCTTTAGTATTTCTTTGGGATATAATCCCAGTAGTAGCGCTGCTGGGTCAAAGGGTATGCACAGTTTGATAACTTTTTGGGCATAATTCCAGATTGCTCTCCAGAATGGCTGGATTCTTTCACAACTCCACCAGCAATGTATTAGTGTACCAATTTCCCCACATCCCCTCCAACATTTGTCATTATTTGTTCCTGTCATCTTAGCCAATCTGACAGGTGTGTAGTGGTATCTCAGAGTGGTCTTAATTTGCATTTCTCTGATCAGTAGTGATTTGGAACACTCTTTCATGTGAGTGGATATAGTTTCAATTTCTTCCTCTGAGAATTGTCTGTTCATATCCTTTGACCATTTATCAATTGGAGAATGGTCCGGTTTCTTATAAATTATGGTCAGTTCTCTATATATTTTGGAAATGAGACCTTTGTCAGGACCTTTGTTTTTAAAAATATTTTCCCAATTTGTTACTTCCCTTCTAATCTTGTTTGCATTAGTATTATTTGTACAGAAACTTTTTAGTTTGATGTAATCAAAATCTTCTATTTTGTGATCAATAATGATCTCTAGTTCTCCTCTGGTCATAAATTCCTTCCTCCTCCACAAGTCTGAGAGGTAGATTATCCTCTGTTCCTCTAATCTATTTATTATCTCCCTCTTTATGCCTAAATCATGGACCCATTTTGATCTTATCTTGGTATATGGTGTTAAGTGTGGATCCATATCTAATTTCTGCCATACTAATTTCCAGTTTTCCCAACAGTTTTTTCCGAATAATGAATTTTTATCCCTAATGTTGGAATCTTTGGGTTTGTCAAAGATTAGATTGCTATAGATGTACCCTTTTTTGTCCTTTGTATCTAATCTGTTCCACTGATCTACCGGTCTATTTCGTAGCCAATACCAAATGGTTTTGGTGACTGCTGCTATATAATATAGCTTTAGATCAGGTACACTTAGACCACCTTCCTCTGAGTTTTTTTTCATTAGTTCCCTTGCACTTCTTGACCTTTTATTCTTCCATATGAATTTTGTTGTTATTTTTTCTAGGTCATTAAAATAGTTTCTTGGGAGTCTGATTGGTATAGCACTAAATAAATAGATTAGTTTGGGGAGTATTGCCATCTTTATTATATTCGCTCGGCCTATCCAAGAGCACTGAATGTCTTTCCAATTATTTAAATCTGATTTTATTTTTGTGGCAAGTGTTTTGTAATTTTTCTCATATAATTCCTGACTATTCTTTGGTAGATGGATTCCCAAATACTTTATACTCTCAACATTTGTGTGGAATGGAATTTCTCTTTGTATCTCTTGCTGTTGCATTTTGTTGGTGATGTATAAAAATGCTGAGGATTTATGTGGATTTATTTTGTATCCTGCCACTTTGCTAAAATTCTGAATTATTTTTAATAGCTTTTTAGCAGAGTCTTTGGGCTTCTCTAAGTATACCATCATGTCATCTGCAAAGAGTGATAGTTTGATTTCCTCATTTCCTACTCTAATTCCTTGAATCTCTTTCTTGGCTCTTATTGCCAAGGCTAGCATTTCTAGTACTATATTGAATAGTAATGGTGATAGGGGCAACTTTCTTTCACTCCTGATCTTACTGGGAAAAGTTGCGGTATATTTCTATTGCATATTATGCTTACTGATGGTCTTAAATATATGCTCCTGATTATTCTAAGAAATAGTCCATTTATTCCTATACTCTCAAGAGTTTTTAGTAGGAATGGATGTTGGATTTTGTCAAATGCTTTTTCTGTATCTATTGAAATTATCATATGGTTTTTATTAATTTGATTATTAATATGGTCAGTTGGGCAAAGTAACTCCTTATTATTTCTCTAATTTCCTCTTCATTGGTGGAAAGATCCCCCTTTTCATTTGTAAGACTATCAATTTGATTTTCCTCTTTCTTTTTTTTGATCAAATTTACCAAAGGTTTATCTATTTTATTGGCTTTTTCATAAAACCAACTCTTGGTTTTATTTATTAATTCAATAGTTTTTTTACTTTCAATTTTATTGATTTCTCCTTTTAATTTTTGTCTTTCGAGTTTAATTTTTGGTTGGGGGTTTATAATTTGGTCTTTTTCTAGCCTTTTAAGTTGTAAGCCCAATTCGTTAATCTTCTCTTTCTCTATTTTCTTCAAATAAGCCTCTAAAGATATAAAATTTCCCCTTATTACTGCTTTAGCTGCATCCCAAAGATTTTGATATGATGTCTCATCATTATCATTATCTTGGGTGAAATTGTTAATTGTTTCTATAATTTGCTCTTTCACCCAGTCATTCTTTAAGATGAGATTATTCAGTTTCCAAATACTTTTTGGTCTATTTACCCCTAACTTTTTACTGAATGTAGCTTTTATTGCATTGTGATCTGAGAAGAAGGCATTTATTATTTCTGCCTTCCTTCATTTAATTTTGAGATCTTTATGTCCTAATATATGGTCAATTTTTGTATAGGATCCATGAACTGCTGAGAAGAAAGTATATTCCTTCCTATTGCCATTCAGTTTTCTCCAAAGGTCTATCATACCTAGTTTTTCTAATGTTCTATTTACTTTTTTAATTTCTTTCTTGTTTGTTTTGTGGTTTGATTTGTCTAAATCTGAGAGTGCAAGGTTGAGATCTCCCACTATTATAGTTTTACTGTCTATTTCTTCTTGCAGTTCTCTTAACATTTCCTTTAGAAAGTTAGATGCTATACCACTTGGTGCATATATGTTTAGTATTGATATGGCTTCATTATTTATGCTACCTTTCAACAGGATATAGTTTCCTTCCTTATCTTTTTTAACAAGATCTACTTCTGCTTTTGCTTGATCTGAGATAAGGATAGCTACCCCTGCTTTTTTGGCTTTACCTGAAGCATAATAGGCTCTGTTCCAACCTTTTACCTTTACTCTGTATGTATCTCCCTGCTTTAAGTGTGTTTCCTGTAGACAACATATTGTAGGGTTCTGCTTTTTGATCCAATCTGCTATCCGTCTCCGTTTGATGGGATCGTTCATCCCATTTACATTTACAGTTAAAATTACTAATTTTGTGTTTCCTGCCGTCGTATTATCCCCAGATTATACTTTTTTCCCTTGACCCCCCTGATCCCCCTCCCCGATATTTAATTTACAGACCCCTCTTGTGACACGCAACCCTCCCTCTTTTTCTTTTTATTTTTTTTTTAGGATCCCACCCCCCTCCAAGTCCCTTCATTTATTCTCCTTTTCCTTTCCCCTTTTCCTCTCCCCCCTTTTAATGAAGCGAGAGAAAATTCTCTGAAAAACAAATATGTTAATTATTTACTCTTTGAGCCTCTTCTGATGAGAGTAAGATTCACACAATGATTCTCCCCCTCACTAAGTTCCCTCAGATATGGTGTATTTTCTATGTCTCTTCCTGGGATGTAGTTTCCCTCTTTTTATCACTCCTTCCCCTTTTTCTGAACCGACCTCCTTCCCTTTACTACACCCCCCTTTTTTTCTTTTATATCAGTAAAATCAAATTATCCTTGAGTATTTTTATATACCCACAACAGAGTTACAGTTCTCAAGGGTTCTGTGTACCTTTTTCTGTTTCTCTTCAGTCTTGTGGATGTAGATCAAATTTTTTGTTTAAGTCTGGTTTTTTTCTTAGAAACATATAGAATTCCTCTGTTTCATTGAATGACCATCTTCTTCCATGGAAAAAGATGCTAAACTTAGCTGGGTAGTTCATTCTTGGTTGTAGTCCTTGATCTTTTGCCTTTCGGAATATCAGGTTCCAGGCCCTTCTATCTTTTAATGTGGAGGCAGCCAGATCTTGGGTGACCCTTATTGTGGCACCTTGGTATTTAAATTGTTTTTTTCTAGCTGCTTGCAGGATTTTCTCCTTTGTGTGGTAATTCTGCAGCTTAGCCACAATATTCTGTGGTGTTCTTTTTTTAGGGTCTATTTCAGAAGGAGTTCGATGAATTCTTTCCACATCTACTTTCCCTTCTGTTTCTATTATCTCTGGACAGTTCTCTTTGATAATTTCCTGTAAAATAGAATCTAGGCTCTTTTTTTGGTCATAGTTTTCTGGAAGTCCAATAATCCGCAGATTATCTCTCCTAGATCTATTTTCCAGGTCTATAGATTTTCCCAGTAAGTATTTGACGTTGTTCTCCAGCTTCTCATTTTTTTTGTTTTGTTTGACTGATTCTTGGGTTCTCTGTGAATCATTCATTTCTATTTGTTCCATCCTGACTTTTAAGGAGTTATTTTCTTCTTTCACAGTTTTTAGTTCTTTTTGTAAATGCCCAATTTCGTTTTTAAATGAATTATTTTGCTCTATTGAGTTTTTTTCCATTTCCCTAATTTTTTTTTTGAGAATTATTTTCTTTTTCCAATTCAGAAATTCTATTTTCTTGAGACTTTTTTATCTTTTCCAATTCAGAAATCCTACTTTCCTGTGTTTTTTTAACCTTTTCTAATTCACTAATTTTGTTTCCCTGCATCTCCTGTGAATTCTTTATTTTTTCCAACTCCAATTTCAGGACGTTGTTATTCTCTATCATAACTTCCCTTTCTTTTCCCCATTTTTCTTCGATCTCCCTCAATTTTTTAAGAGCTTCTTCTAGGAGAGAGTTATGTGATGGGGGGCAGGAATCGTTCCCCTTTAGGTTGTTATCTGATTCTCTGCTGTCAACTTCCTCGGGGTTGGATACCAGCTCTTTCTCTTTATAGAAGGAATCTATGGTTTTTCTAGCTTTTTTGCTCATACTTAAAAAAATCTTTTGGGGTCTGTCTCTGGGGTAGGAAATTATTTACTTCTTTACCAGCTTCCTCCCAGACCGGATGGATGTAGCGGCTCCTGAGCCTGAGCTAAGAGAGAGCTCTGGGAGAGAGTTCCCCACCCCCTCCCTGGAAGTGCCTCAGAGGTGATTAGCACTACTGTGCTTCGAGGGTGTAGAATAGTGAAGACAGCACGAAGCCCAGCCTATGTGTCCGGGTGGGGCGTGGATGTCTGCAGCAGGTGACTTGAGAAGCCCCTGCGCTCAAACTGGAAGTGTCTGCCAGAAACCGCTTTCCCTAGTTCAAAGGTTCCACTTCTCTGGGACTTCCTGGAGCTGAGTTCCACTCCCTCCAGCTAAGCTAGGCAGTGTGTGTTGCCTTGGGCCGTATCCACCCACTTGTCAATCTCTTAACTATTCTCAGGTGGTAGCTGAGGCCACACCCCCTGGTGCCAAGTCTGTTGAGTCACCCCCAGGGTCCGGGGAAAATCTAATCTGAGTTTTAAAATATTTTGGCTTTCTCTTCTGAACTGCTAAATAATTAGCAGAGAAGAGCTAACAGCCTGTGCCAGATTCCTTTACCTCAGTGGCTTCTCTGATCCCAGAGCCCTTCCCAGCACAATGGGCGCAGTGTGCCCCTACCCCACCGTCTGTGCTGGTCTTTCTTATTCCTCCCCTGAGAACTGACCTTTCCTGTTGAAACTCCAGATTCTCTTCAGCTGGTAAGTCGTGCTTCCAGTCCTTGTGGTATCTATCAGTCCTGAGCTAATTTTGAGACTTAATTTATCTAATTGGTTGTGAGGGAGTGAGGACGTTCACTGAGTCGTGTGTTTCTTCTCCGCCATCTTGGCTCCGCCCCCATGATCAATTTTTGTATAGGTTCCATGAACTGCTGAGAAGAAAGTATATTCCTTTCTGTCTCCATTTAGCTTTCGCCAAAGATCTATCATATCAAACTTTTCTAGTATTCTATTTACCTCTTTGACTTCTTTCTTATTTATTTTGTTGTTTGATTTATCTAATTCTGATAGTGCAAGGTTGAGATCTCCCGCTATTATAGTTTTGCTATCTATTTCCTCTTGCAGCTCTCTTAATTTCTCTTTTAAGAATTTAGATGCTGCACCACTTGGTGCATACATGTTTAATATTGATACTGCTTCACTATTGATGCTTCCCTTTAGCAGGATATAATGCCCTTCCTTATCTCTTTTAATTAGATCAATTTTTGTTTTTGCTTGATCTGAGATGAGGATGGCTACTCCTGCTTTTTTGGTTTTGCCTGAAGCATAATAGATTCTGCTCCAACCTTTTACTTTTAGTTTGAATGTCTCATCCTGTTTCAAGTGTGTTTCCTGTAAACAACATATAGTAGGATTCTGACTTTTAATCCAGTCTGCTAACTGCTTCCTCTTTATGAGGCAGTTTGCCCCATTCACATTTATGGTTAGAAGGACTAATTCTATATTGCTTGCCATCCTATTAACCCCTGCTTATGCTTTTCCCCTTTCTTTCCCTTTTACCCTCCTATCCAGTATTAAACTGGTAAACACCACTTGCTTTTCACAGCCCTCCCTTTTTAGGATCCCTCCCCCACCTTAAAGATCCTCCCCTTATTTTACCCCTTTTCCTCGAAATTACTGTATTCCCTTCCCCTTAGCTTACTCCTTCCCTTTCACTTTTCAATGAAGTGGAAGAAGTTTCACCATAAATCGAATATGTCTATTGGTACACGCTATGTTCATCTCCCTCCTTTCTTTCTCTCAGATATAATAGGTTACCTTTGCCTCTTCATGAGATGTAGTACCACCACTTTATACTTTTTTATGATATAATCTCCTTTCTACCTCTAATTTCTAAGACAAATTGTACATGTGTTCTTTACATATTTTTTTGACAGAAGTATAGTTCTCAAGATTTCTTTTTACCTTTTTTAGAAGTCTCTTGAGTTCTGTATTTGAAGATCAAACCTCTTATGTAGGTCTGGTTTTTTCATCAAAAATAGATGGAATTCATTTATTTCGTTAAATGTCCATCTTCTTCCCTGGAAAACGATGCTCATTCTTGCTGGGTAAGTTATTCTTGGCTGCATACCAAGTTCCTTAGCCTTTCGGAATATCATGTTCCAGGCCCTGCGTTCTTTTAATGTGGATGCTGCTAGATCCTGTGTTATCCTTATTGTGGATCCTCCATATCTGAATTGTTTTTTTTTCTAGCAGCTTCCAATATCTTTTCCTTTGTCTGATGGTTCTTGAACTTGGCCACTATATTTCTTGGCGTTTTGATTTTAGGGTCCCTTTCAGTAGGTGATCGATGAATTTTCTCAATGTCTATTTTACCCTGTTTCCAGAACGTCTGGGCAGTTCTCTTTGATAATTTCCTCGAAAATGGTGTCCAAGCTCTTTTTTTCCTCCCATTTTTCAGGGAGTCCGATTATTCTCAAATTGTCTCTCCTGGATCTGTTTTCCAGGTCTGTTGTCTTTCTGGTAAGGTACTTGACAGTCTTTTCAATTGTTTCATTTCTCTGGTTTTGCTTGACTCCCTCTTGGTTTCTCCTTGAGTCATTCATTTCTACTTGTTCCAGTCTAATTTTCAATGATGTATTTTCTTCACTCACTTTTTTTATATCTCTTTGTAATTGTCCAATTGAGTTTTTATCTTCTATGGAATTTTTTTTCCATTTTATCCATTTTATTTTTTAGAGAGCTGATTTCTTTTTCCAGCTCACTAATCCTGTTTTCCTTGGAGTTGTTTACCTTTTCCAGCTCACTAATCCTGTTTTCCTTGGAGTTGTTTACCTTTTCCAGCTCACTAATCTTGTTTCTCAATGATTTGATTTCTTTATCCATTCTGTCTTTGAATGCATGGGATGACTTCTCCAGGCTCTCTTGCCAAGCTTCCCTTTCCTTTTCCCATTTCTCTTCCAGCTCTCTTGTCAGAGCCTTTTTGATTTCCTCTATGAGGTTCTTTTGTATTGAGGAGCAGCTTATATCCCTCCCAGGGGATACATCTGGGGACATTCTGTTCCTAGTCTCCTCAGCATTTGAAGTCTGCTCCCTCTCCACACAGAAGCTGTCAATGGTTAGAGCCCTTTTGAATTTTTTGTTCATTTTGTCAGAGTAGGAATCAAAGAAAACAGACTGACAAGAGAAACAATTGGTCTGTTTTGCGGGGGATAGGGCTGGATGTTATTAATGGGCTTCCTCTACAGACTGGGGGTAGGGCAACAGAGAGCCACTAACAGAACAGCAATGACTGTACTGAGTCTGCGCTCTGAGGCTCTGAGAACGCACTGAGTCAATCCAGGTGGGGGTTGGGGGCGGCCGGGCTCTGAGAGACGCTGGCTTTCTGGGGTTTTAATCTTCACCTCAGGTGTTTACACCCTCTCTGCTGCTCCTGGCTTGCTGCCAAGACGGAGCATCCACACTGGGGCAAAAGCCCTTTCGCAGAAAAGGCAGAGATCACACCCCTCCCCCTCAGGTCTGAGCTGTGGGAGCTGCCTGTCTTGCTCTGGCTGTCTGCCCTCAGTCTGCGCCCAGTCTGATTGAACCTCCCCTGAACAAACACAGACCTTTTCTGGCGACTTTCAAGGATGTCTTCTCTTGGTGATAATTTGTGGATTTCTTTCTGGGTCAAGCATTAAGTCAGAGGCTTGTCATGAAGTAAGTTTCTGAGAGAAAACGAGGAGCTCAAGCAGCTGTCTGCCTCCACGCCGCCATCTTGGCCGGAAGTCAATTAGCAATATTTTATTGGAGGTTAGAGTAGTTATAGAGATCCCTATAGTAACCTGACTTTTATGTAGCATAAATCTGTGTCTCTGTCACATTGAATATTTATTCATTTTAGTTAGAAGAGTGGAGTTTGGGGAGATAACTTTAACTAATAATGAAGTAGGACATTGTTTTCCTATTAACATGACAAAAACCGTTTAAAATGTTGTGAAAATTTCAAGGGAATTAATGAATAAAATGCAGAAAGCAGCCTAACTGTACTAAACCTAAAACTATATTAGAGAGGAGTGATCATCAAAACCATTTGGTACTGGCTAAGAAATAAGAGTAGTTGATCAGTGGAATAGTTTAGGTTCACAGAACAAAATAGTCAATGGCTACAGTAATCTAATGTTTGACAAACCCGAAGACCCCAGCTTTTGGTATAAAAACTCACTATTTGACAAAAATTGCTGGGAAAATTGGAAATTAGAATGGCAGAATCTAGGCACTGATCTACACCTAATACCTATACTAAGATAAGGTAGAAACGGGTTCATGAGTAATGGGTTTTAGAGTAATATTATAAGTAAATTAGAAGAAAAAAATCATAGTTTTACCTCTTAGATCTATGGAAAAGGAAGGAATTTATGGCCAAAGGAGAACTAAGGTATACTATTGAATAAAAAATAGATAATTTTGATTATATTAAGTTAATTTTTTTTGTCCACATAAAACTAATGTAGACAAAATTAAAAAGGAATAAACTGAGAAAAAAGTTTAACATTCAAGTGTTCTGATACAGACCTCATTTCTAAAATAAACAGAGAATTGACTCAATTTTTTTTTCAGATTAGTCCAAAAGCTTTATTTAGTATACTTCTTTCTTTTTATTTTTATTTATTTTTATTTTTTTATTAATAATTTTATTATATATATATTTTATAATATTATCCCTTGTATTCATTTTTCCAAATTATCCCCCCCTCTATTCCCTCCCCCCAATGACAGGCAATCCCATACATTTTACATGTGTTACAATATAACCTAGATACAATACATGTGTGTGAATATCATTTTCTTGTTGCACAATAAGCATTAGATTCCGAAGGTACATGTAGCCTGGGCAGACAGGTATTAGTGCTAACAATTTGCATTCACTTCACAGTGTTTCTTCTCTGGGTGTATCTACCTCTGTCCATCATTGATCAACTGGAAGTGAGTTGGCTTTTCTTTATGTTGAGGATTTCCACTTCCATCAGAATAGACCCTCATACAGTATTGTTGTTGAAGTGTATAGTGATCTTTTGGTTCTGCTCATTTCACTCAGCATCAGTTGATGTAAGTCTCTCAAGGCCTCTCTGTATTCCTCCTGCTGGTCATTTCTTACAGAGCAATAATATTCCATAACCTTCATATACCATAATTTACCCAACCATTCTCCAACTGATGGACATCCATTCATCTTCCAGTTTCTAGCTACAACAAAAAGAGCTGCCACAAACATTTTGGCACATATATGTCCCTTTCCGCTCTTTAGTATTTCTTTGGGATATAAGCCCAGTAGCAGCACTACTGGGTCAAAGGGTATGCACAGTTTGATAGCTTTTTGGGCATAATTCCAGATTGCTCTCTAGAATGGCTGGATTCTTTCAAAACTCCACCAGCAATGTATTAGTGTCCCAGTTTTCCCACATCCCCTCAAACATTCATCATTATTTGTTCCTGTCATCTTAGCTAATCTGACAGGTGTGTAGTAGTATCTCAGAGTTGTCTTAATTTGCATTTATCTGATCAGTAGTGATTTGGAACACTCTTTCATGTGAGTGGATATAGTTTCAATTTTTTCATCTGAGAATTGTCTGCTCATATCCTTTGACCATTTATCAATTGGAGAATGGTTTGGTTTCTTATAAATTAGAGTCAGTTCTCTATATATTTTGGAAATGAGACCTTTGTCAGAACCTTTGTTTTTAAAAATATTTTTCCAATTTGTTACTTCCCTTCTAATCTTGTTTGCATTAGTATTATTTGTACAGAAACTTTTTAGTTTGATGTAATCGAAATCTTCTATTTTGTGATCAATAATGATCTCTACTTCTCCTCTGGTCATAAATTCCTTCTTCCTCGACAAGTCTGAGAGGTAGACTATCCTCTGTTCCTCTAATCTATTTATTATCTCCCTCTTTATGCCTAAATCATGGACCCATTTTGATCTTATCTTGTTATATGTTGTTAAGTGTGGATCCATATCTAATTTCTGCCATATTAATTTCCAGTTTTCCCAACAGTTTTTTCCAAATAATGAATTTTTATCCCTAATGTTGGTATCTTTGGGTTTGTCAAAGATTAGATTGCTGTAGATGTACCCTTTTTTGTCCTTTGTATCTAATCTGTTCCACTGATTGAGTGGTCTATTTCTTAGCCAATACCAAATGGTTTTGGTGACTGCTGCTATATAATATAGCTTTAGCTCAGGTACACTTAGACCACCTTCCTCTGAGTTTTTTTTTTTTCATTAGTTCCCTTGCAATTCTCGACCTTTTATTCTTCCATATGAATTTTGTTGTTATTTTTTTCTAGGTGATTAAAATAGTTTCTGGGGAATCTGATTGGTATACCACTAAATAAATAGATTAGTTTGGGGAGTATTGTCATCTTTATTATATTTGCTCGGCCTATCCAAGAGCACTGAATGTATTTCCAAATATTTAAATAAGATTTTATTTTTGTGGCAAGTGTTTTGTAATTTTTCTCATATAATTCCTGACTTTTCTTTGGTAGATGGATTCCCAAATACTTTATACTCTCAACATTTGTTTGGAATGGAATTTCTTTTTGTATCTCTTGCTGTTGCATTTTGTTAGTGATATATAAAAATGCTGAGGATTTATGTGGATTTATTTTGTATCCTGCCACTTTGCTGAAATTTTGAATTATTTCTAGTAGCTTTTTAGCAGAGTCTTTGGGGTTCTCTAAGTATACCATCATGTCAACTGCAAAAAGTGATAGTTTGATTTCCTCATTTCCTATTCTAATTCCTTGAATCTCTTTCTCGGCTCTTATTGCCGAGGCTAGCGTTTCTAGTACTATATTGAATAGTAATGGTGATAGTGGGCAACCTTGTTTCACTCCTGATCTTACTGGGAAAGGTTGTAGTTTATTTCTATTGCATATTATGCTTACTGACGGTTTTAAATATATGCTCCTGATTATTCTAAGGAATAGTCCATTTACTCCTATGCTCTCAAGAGTTTTTAGTAGGAATGGATGTTGGATTTTGTCAAATGCTTTTTCTGCATCTATTGAGATGATCATATGGTTCTTATTAATTTGATTATTAATATGGTCAATTATATTAATAGTTTTCCTAATATTAAACCAGCCCTGCATTCCTGGAATAAATCCTACTTGATCATAGAGTATTATCCTGGAGATGAATTTCTGAAGTCTTTTTGCTAATATCTTATTTAAGATTTTAGCATTAATATTCATTAAGGAGATTGGTCTATAATTTTCTTTCTCAGTTTTCGATCTACCTGGTTTAGGTATCAGTACCATGACTGTGTCATAAAAAGAGTTTGGTAGGACTCCTTCATCCCCTATTTTTTCAAATAATTTATATAACATTGGGGCTAATTGTTCTTTAAATGTTTGGTAGAATTCACATGTGAATCCATCTGGCCCTGGGGATTTTTTTCTGGGGAGTTGATTAATAGCTTATTCTATTTCTTTTTCTGAAATGGGACTATTTAAGCAATTTATTTCCTCCTCTGTTAATCTAGGGAGCCTATATTTTTGGAGGAAGTCATCCATTTCACTTAAGTTATCAAATTTATTGGCATAAAGTTGGGCAAAGTAATTCCTTATTATTTCTCTAATTTCCTCTTCAATGGTGGAAAGATCCCCCTTTTCATTTGTAAGACTAACAATTTGATTTTCCTTTTTCTTTTTTCTGATCAGATTTATCAAAGTTTTATCTATTTTATTGGCTTTTTCATAAAACCAACTCTTGGTTTTATTTATTTATTCAATAGTTTTTTTACTTTCAATATTATTGATTTCTCCTTTTAATTTTTCTATTTCAAGTTTAATTTTTGGTTGGGGGTTTATAATTTGTACTTTTTCTAGCTTTTTAAGTTGAAGGCCCAATTCGTTAATTTTCTCTTTATCTATTTTCTTCAAATAAGCCTCTAAAGATATAAAATTTCCCCTTATTCCTGCTTTAGCTGCATCCCAAAGATTTTGGTATGATGTCTCATCATTATCATTACCTTGGGTGAAATTATTAATTATTTCTATAATTTGCTGTTTCACCCATTCATTTTTTAAGATGAGATCATTCAGTTTCCAATCACTTCTTGGTCTATTTACCCCTAACTTCTTACTGTATGTAGCTTTTATTGCATTGTGATCTGAGAAGAAGGCATTTATTATTTCTGCCTTTCTACATTTAATTTTGAGATCTTTATGCCCTAAATTTTGGTCAATTTTTGTATGGGATCCATGAACTGCTGAGAAGAAAGTATATTCCTTTCTATTGCCATTCAGTTTTCTCCAAAGGTCTATCATACCTAGTTTTTCCAATGTTCTATTTACTTTTTTAATTTCTTTTTTTTTTTTTTGTTTTGTTTTGTCTAAATCTGAGAGTGCAAGGTTGAGATCTCCCACTATTATAGTTTTACTGTCTATTTCTTCTTGTAATTCTCTTATCTTTTCCTTTAGAAAGTTAGATGCTATACCACTTGGTGCATATATGTTTAGTATTAATATGGCTTCATTATTTATGCTACCTTTCAACAGGATATAGTTTCCTTCCTTATCTCTTTTAACTAGATCTACTTCTGCTTTTGCTTGATCTGAGATAAGGATAGCTACCCCTGCTTTTTTGGCTTTACCTGAAGCATAATAGGCTCTGTTACAACCTTTTACCTTTACTCTGTATGTATCTCCCTGCTTTAAATGTGTTTCCTGAGACAACATATTGTAGGGTTCTGATTTTTGATCCAATCTGCTATCCGTCTCCATTTGATGGGATCATTCATCCCATTCACATTTACAGTTAAAATTACTAATTCTGTATTTCCTGCCATTATATTATCCCCAGATTATGCTTTTTCCCTTGACCCCCCGATCCCCCTCCCCGATATTTAATTTACAGACCCTCCCTTGTGATGCGCAACCCTCCCTTTTTTTTAGTATCCCTCCCCCCTCCCTCCAAGTCCCTTCACTTATTCTCCTTTTCCTTTTCCCTTTTCCTCTCCCCCCTTTTAATGAGGTGAGAGAAAATTCTCATAAAAACAAATATGTTCATTATTTACTTTTGAGCCTCTCCTGATAAGAGTAAGATTCACACAATGATTCTCCCCCTCACTAAATTGCCTCAGGTATGGTGTATTTTTTATGCCTCTTCCTGCGATGTAGTTTCCCTCTTTTTATCATTCCTTCCCCTTTTTTCTGAAACGATCTCCTTCCCTTTACTACACCCCATTTTTTCTTTAATATCAGTAAAATCAAATTATCCTTGAGTACTTTTTATATACCCACAACAGAGTTACATTCTCAAGGGTTCTGTGTACCTTTTTCTGTTTCTCTTCAGTCTTGTGGATGTAGATCAAATTTTTTGTTAAAGTCTGTTTTTTTTTTTTCTTAGAAACCTATAGAATTCCTCTATTTCATTGAATGACCATCTTCTTCCATGGAAAAAGATGCTAAACTTAGCTGGGTAGTTCATTCTTGTTTGCAGTCCTTGATCTTTTGCCTTACGGAATATCAGGTTCCAGGCCCTTCTATCTTTTAATGTGGAGGCAGCCAGATCTTGGGTGACCCTTATTGTGGCACCTTGGTATTTAAATTGTTTTTTTCTAGCTGCTTGCAGGATTTTCTCCTTTGTGTGGTAATTCTGCAGCTTAGCCACTATATTCCGTGGTGTTCTTTTTTTAGGGTCTATTTCAGAAGGAGTTCGATGAATTCTTTACACATCTACTTTCCCTTCTGTTTCTATTATCTCTGGACAGTTCTCTTTGATAATTTCCTGTAAAATAGAATCTAGGCTCTTTTTTTGGTCATAGTTTTCGGGAAGTCCAATGATCCGCAGATTATCTCTCCTAGATCTATTTTCCAGGTCTATAGATTTTCCCAGTAAGTATTTGACGTTGTTCTCCAGCTTCTCATTTTTTTTTTTTTTTTTTTTTTTTTGTTTTGTTTGACTTATTCTTGGGTTCTTTGTGAATCATTCATTTCTATTTGTTCCATCCTGACTTTTAAGGAGTTTTTTTCTTCTTTCACAGTCTGTGGTGGCCTCTCTTCTTCCTCTCTTGGGAACTGACCTTTTCTGTTGAAACTCCAGATTCTCTTCAGCTGGTAAGTCGTGCTTCCACTCCTTGTGGTATCTATCAGTCCAGGGCTATTTCTGAGGCTGATTTATCTAATTGGTTGTGGGGGAGTGAGGACGTTCACAGAGTCCTGTGTTTCTTCTCCACCATCTTGGCTCCGCCCCCGAATTGACTCAAATTTATAAGAATTCAAGTCATTCTTTAATTGATAAATGGTGAAAGAATATGAACAGACAATTTTCAGATAAAGGAATTGAAACTGGGATCAGCTAGTGGATAATCACAATGGATAGAGCACCAGCCTTGAAGTCAGGAGGACCTGAGTTCAAATTTGGCCTTAAACACTTAATACTTCCTAGCTGTGTAACCCTGGGCAAATCACTGAATCCCAATTATCTCAGCAAAGAAAAAAAATTTAATTGAAACAACATTAATTAGTGAAGTGCAAATTAAAACAACTGAGGCACCACTACATCACTCTCAGATTAGCTAAGATGACAAAAAGAAATGATGAATACTGGAGGGGCTGTGGGAAAACCAACACACTAATACATTTGTAGTGGAATTGTTAATTGATTCAACCATTCTGAAGATTAATTTGGAACTATGCCCAAAAGGCTACCAAGCTGTACACACCCTTTGAGCCAGCAATGTTTCTACTAGACTTGTATCCCAAAGAGATCATAGAGGAGGGTAAGGACCCACAAGTATAAAAATGTTTGTGGTGGTCTTTTTTGTAGTGGCAAGAAACTTGAAACTTAGTGTATATCCATCAGTTGGAAAATGGTTGAATAAGCTATGGTATATGAATATTATAGAATAATATTGATCTTATGATAGACAGAGCCATCTGCACACAGAGAGAAAACTGTGGGAACTGATTCTGCATCACAACACAGTATTTTCACTCGTTTTGTTGTTGTTTGTTTTCATTTTTTCTTTCTCATTTCTCCCTTTTGATCTGATTGTTTGTTTGTTTTTCTTTTTCTGTGCAGCATGATAATTGTGGAAATATTAAGAAGTATATTAGACTAATAATATCTGGCAAATACATTATGGAAGAATTGATCCAGTATAGTTTAGAAATCACTTCAAAATCCATCTAATTCCACATACCCTCTTATTTTGCTGATAAGAAAAGTGAAGCCAAGGCAGTTTAAATGACTAAATTAAAGTCATTCAGATTCTAATTGCCAGTTGCAAGATTTTAAGTCAGATTCTCTTACTCCTGAACTAGAGCTCTTTCCACTGAGCTACTTACACCTACTAAGGAAAGCTGATACTTTAAGTGTGACATGGGCCTTAAGTTCATGAGACTGAATCCTCTTTGCAACTGACATCATGTAAGAATGTTCAAGACTAGGCAGCAATGACTCTGCAGTCAGGTGGACCTGAACAAATCTACCCTCAGACACTTAATGCTTACTGGCTATGTGACCTTAGGCAGATCATTTAATCCCAACAGAGAGAGAGAGAGAGAGAGAGAGAGAGAGAGAGAGAGAGAGAGAGAGAGAGAGAGAGAGAGAGAGAGGGAGGGAGAGGGAGTTGTTCAAAGCCCAGGATGTCAAAAGCAAGGGACAATGTAGTTCAATGTACCAATGTACTTCTTCCTATCTTAAAATGTGTCACAGAAATAGTTTCACATTGTTGACAGATCCTTATGGTATGAAATCCTCTAATTTGTAATTAAGACAAATGGGTTATAAAGTACTTCTGCTATAATCTTTTAGTTATTTACCATGTAGCATGCCTCTTTCAAACAAATTACTGCATGTGTTGCTCAGGGAGAAATGGAATTGAAGGGTTTAGTAAGTGCACGTATAAAAATAGCTAATAGAGGTATATGCTGCAAATAGAAATATAGATTCATGTCTGAGCTATTTAAAATGGTCAAATAACATTTATAAACCTTTCAGGGAACATTAGACTTGAACTAGTTACCAAATATTCCATATTTATAAATGATATCTTGGTCATATAATTATTAAATCCTAAATAGACTATTTCAGTTAAACAGTGTAATCTTTTCCCACAAAATCCTTAAAGATACATCTGTGACAAGATGATTTAAAAACCATAAATGTTTTCTTTTTTAGGAAAAATGGGAGAAACACAGTAATACAGAGAAAGGAAAAAGAATGGATGCAAATATACAATTTCTGAGTTTTGTTGCTAGGACACAAACAGATCAGAAATTCAGCAATATCAGAGTGTCCATTTCATCACAAATGGGCTATTTCAGACTTTATACATCCTTTTTTGTTCCATCATACTGCAAACTAAATCAGTATCCTTTATCAGAAAGGATTCTTTGCACAAAATAAAGAGTAAGTGGTTTTAATTAGAGACAAGATACATGAAGTTGGAGGGTGGGATGAGAAAGAAAATATTATTATAGACCTTGAAGAGGAATATTTTGATCATTGCCTTCAATCTTGATAGGGAAACCAGCAGAAGTTTGTTTTTAAATATTTTAACAAACAACACAATCTAGGGAGAAATAGGACTTAAATCCAATCTACATTATCAACATTTTCTTCATTACTTTCTTATATCTACACAATCAACAAAATAAAAAAAAATAAAATTCAACCCCCAATTTATAGTATTTGGTGATTTCCAAGTTACAAATGCTTATAATTTACTCATGGAAAATGATCCAAGGTGGCTCAGCACATCCTTGTATACCAATCTCCCTCCTGCTCTGAGACCAGTCTAGGCTTTTAAGCTGCTATTCCTAAAATGTTCTTTCAAATACTACAGTGATAATGCTGTCAAGTGGGGAAACCAAGAAACCCAGGTAAAATTTTTGTGCATCAAAAAAATTTAGGACAAGTGTAGGATAATTGCCTAGATAACTATTCTTAGGTTAAGTTAAGAGTACAGTTATAGTACAGTACTGTGCTAAATTCTGGGAACAAAAAGAAAGATGTAAGACTATTTATGCCCTTAAGAAGTTCAGAAGTTAATGGGGGAAGAGATTTTTTAAAAAGGCAGTGAAGAAGACAGAAAAAAGTGTCTCACATGGAGACATCACGATGTCCTGTAGCCTCAGTAGGAAATGACGTAAGGAGGTGCTCGTACAGAGTTGAATTCATCTTACAGAATGATGAGTTTGGGGAGTAATGAAACCCAGAATTATTAGCTAGCTAGGTAAAGATGAAATAAATTTTCAGGTTATATTAATTCTCTTGCTTGAAGGTTGAGGGTAGGTGATCAAAACAACAACAATCATAGGGGAGAAATAAAGACTATTTAAAAGTAGAACAAACGTTTTCACCTCTATCTTATTTATAGATTATATACTGTATGTGCCATATTATTATCACTTTATAAGTAAAATATATGAATGACTCATTTATCACATGCATAAAAATTGTACTTGATATTGTCACATAATGTTCAAATTATTAGAACAGCTCCTATAAAAATATCATGTCAGTTAGACATTTAATATTTAGACTTCAGGAAATTTTCAAGACGCTATGTTTAATCATTACTTTTTTAGTCATTCTATCTTAACTATAAACAGGAGATACATATCACTCATAGAATTCTATGTGTAACATAAACTAATTTTATCTTTGTCCCTCCAAAGGAGAAAAAAGAATACTATAAGGAAAGGAATTGGGATTTTGCTTTAAGAGATTGAAACTTTGTTGTTTGAAAGAGATTGTTTGCTTTTTCTCTATAGAATTTCATAGGATATAAATGTAGGTTTTGTTGATTTTAGGACTTCCTTCCAAATCCCAGATTGCAATCATTTGAATTGGAAAATTATTTGACCCTCAAACAGATCATGGGATGTAATTTAACTTAATTACAATTCCTTTTATAAAAATTCTCTGCCTTTATAATCTGCCAAAAAAATTTCTCTAATGTATTTATTGACTGCTTTAGAAGGATAATTGAAAAGGACAGATGATATCTTCTTTTCTCATGAAAAATAATGTGCTTTGGAACTTCGTATAAAATAAATAACAAATTTATTATGTTTTCCTGATTGATTAGGCTGTGTTTTTTCTTTCTTATTTGGAAAGAATTGTCTTCCATCTTTGTTTCAAGTACTTATGAAGAGCTACTATTGTTTTCTATTTTTCTTTGGCTACTAATTAGTTTTGTTTTATTCAAAACTTTATGTGAATTACTGACTTGTAGAACCTATAGATGTTAGGAGAAATGTATCAAAATAGAATTGTCATAAAGATAAAATGAGGTAACAGAAGTACTGTTCTTCACAAGCTCTTAAAACTCTATATAAATATGTTATTATTATTTTATTATTCATGGTCATTATTTTGATTCTACTATAACCATCACCCAATAATTTGTGTCCTTTTACTCTAGCTTTTCAACTTCTTTTGTGTATTATCTTTACCAGTTAGATGATAAACATCTTGAGGATAGGGACTGTTTTTTTTTTCTTTCTTTTTTATTTGTAATCTCAATATTTTGCACAATGTCCACTACATAATAGGTATGTATTGGTTATTATAGTAATTTTATTGAATTTGGATGTTGAATACATTTATGTATTGTCCATGTTGTTTTTCCTAATTAAATGTAATATTGTCATTTTTTTTTTTACTACACCTAGTTCCTAGAACAATTCCTGGTACACAGCAGGCAATAAATGTTCACTGGGTGTGGATTACCATAATCTAGAGGTCAATATGAAAACCCCCAAGAGATTACATAACTCACCAGAGGTGACAATTGTACTAAGTAACAGAAATACAATTTTCATGGAGGTCTTTTCTCAAATCCAGTGATCTTTCCTTTTCTCTAGGATGTTAACTTCATTTAAACAATTGTGCTGGATGGGACTCTTTTCTTTCTTTTCTTTTCTTTTTTCTTTCTTTTTTTTTTTGATTTTGTATTTCTCTTTATTATTTATTCATTTTTAAATTACTTTTATTTAATAGTTTTTATTTACCAGCTATATGCATGGATAATTTTGCAACATTGACAATTGCCAAACTTTTTGTTCTATTTTCCCCTCCTTCCTCCCCCCCCCAAATGGCAGGTTGACCAATACATGTTAAATATGTTAAATTATAAATTAAATACAATATATGTATACATGTCCAAACAGTTGTTTTGCTGTAGAAAAAGAATCTGACTTTTAAATAGTGTACAATTAGCCTGTGAAGGAAATCCAAAATGCAGGTGGACAAAAACAGAGGGACTGGGAATTCCATGTAGTGGGTCATAGTCATCTCCTAGAGTTCTTTTGCTGGGTGTAGCTGGTTCAGTTCATTACTGCTCAATTGGAACTGATTTGGTTCATGCCATTGTTGAAAATCTCCACATCCATCAGAATTGATCATCATATAGTACTGTTGTTGAAGTATACAATGATCTCTTGGTCATTTCACGCAGCACCAGTTCATGTAAATCTCTCCAGGCCTTTCTGAAATCATCCTATTGGTCATTTCTTATAGAACAATAAAATTCCATAATATTCATATAACCACAATTTATTCATCCATTCTCCAATTGATGGACATCCATTTAGTTTCCAGTTTCTGGCCACTACAAAGAGGGCTACCACAAACATTCTTTCACACACAGGTCCCTTTCCCTTCTTTAAGATCTCTTTGGGACATAAGCCCAATAGTAGCACTGCTGGGTCAAAGGGTATGCACAATTGGATAACTTTTTGAGCATAGTTCCAAACTGCTCTCCAGAATGGCTGGATGTATTCACAATTCCACCAACAATGTATCAGTGTCCCTGTTTTTCCACATTCCCTCCAACATTCTGCATTACCTTTCCCTGTCATTCTAGCCAATCTGACAGATATATAGTGGTATCTCAGAGTTGTCTTAATGTGTATTTCTCTGATTAATAATGACTTGGAGCACCTTTTCATATGACTAGAAATAGTTTCAAGTTCTTCATCTGAGAACTTTCTGTTCATATTCTTTGAATATGAAAAAAAAAAAAAAGAAATCAAGTCATGCTCCACTTATCAATTGGAGAATGACTTGATTTCTTTTTTTTTTTTTTTTTTTTTTTTTTTTTTTCTGAGGATGGGGTTAAGTGACTTGCCCAAGGCACACAGCTAGGAAGTGTTAAGTGTCTGAGACCAGATTTGATCTTGGGTCCTCCTGAATTCAGGGCTGGTGCTCTATCCACTGCGCCACCTAGCTGTCCCTTGATTTTTTATAAATTCTCTATATATTTTGGAAATGGGGCCTTTATCGCAACCTTTGACTGTAAAAAATGCTTTTAAATTTGACTCTTTTCAATGAGATGATTTCAAACCAGTTCCAATGATCTTGTGATGAAGAGAGCCATTTGCACCCAGAAAGAGTGTGAATCACAACACAACATTTTCACTCTTTTTGTTGTTGATGCTTGCATTTTGTTTTCATTCTCATTTTTTTTTTCTTTTTGATCTGATTTTTCTTGTGCAGCATAATAATGATATAGATATGTATACAATATATTGGATTTGACATATATTTTAAACATGTTTAATATATATAGGATTACTTGCCATCCCAGGTAGATGGTGGTGGCAGGGAAGATTTGGAACATAAATTTTTGCAAGGATCAATGTTGAAAAACTATCTATCTATATTATTCATACATCTCCTGATACAATAGTTTGAAAAAAACTTTAATAAAAATTTTACTTTCACAAAAAAGAGATGCATTTAATAATATCTACCAAGGAATCAAAAATATTTTGTATATTATCTGTTACTCTGTTTCTACTTTTAGTGACTTTGGTGAATGACAAATCTAGTTATCTATCTATCTATCAAGATGTATTTATTATTAAATCCCGGCTTCAACTGATATTTTGATATTCCCTCAAATACCTCTGTCTGTTTACTTCTTATGATCTGGATTTTTACCCCATCTCAAAGATGTACATCATTTCAGCCTTCATCATCTCATAGTCTCAAATGCACCACTTACTGATTCAAGACTTCTGAAGACTTCTCCCAAACTCCTTTTGGTGGAAGCCTTCCACCTCTTTTTGTGGTTTAAGCATATAGAAGCTCCATGTGAATTCCCTTTAGGGAACAGTTTTCCTTGCTGACAAATTCAAAAAACAAACAAGCAACAAAACAAATATATAACAAAACAACAACAAAATGGATCTCTGTGATATTTTATTTCTGTGTCACCTACCCTATCTCAAGTAGACTCTAACTTCTGCTAAGCAATTTTTTGATAGGTGCCTTATCAACTCACTATCCCATTACTCTACAGTGACTTTTCCAAACCTTATCCTTTCTCACATCTCTCATGTTTCTTTCTCTTTACATTCTCTCAGCTATGAGCTTTTCTCATTTCACAGAAAAAAAGGGTCATTCACCATGAATTACCTATTCTCCTCTTTTGCATCTCATATTACTCATGTATCTCCTAACGCTTTCTCATAGTTCATATCTGTCTTACATGATGAAGTGGCCATGCTCTTCACCAAGGCTAATTTTTTTCCTTATTCAATTGGTCCCATTCTATTGAATTTCCTCTCAGATTGCCCTCTCTATCATTCTCACTTTCTTTATTTTCAATCTCTTCCTGTCTAGTGACATATTTTATACTAACATGTCTATATCTTCTCCATTCTGAAACAAAATGAAAAAAAATCCTCCCCAAACCCTCTTAACTATTTTTTTAATTTCCCACTATCAGCCTACATTTTTCTGCCCTTGATGATAAACTTCTTGAAAAGATTATCTATAGTAAATTCTTTCATTTCCTCTCTTATCACTATCCTTTTAGCCCCTCAAAATCTAGATTCTGAACATATCATTCTACTACTTGTTTCTTCAAAGTTACCACTGATTACTGGTTAAATTCAATAGCTTTTTCTTTATCATTATTCACCTTATCCTCTCTGAAGTCTTAGATAGAGATAATCTCCTTACTTTAGTTTTTTTGGACACCATTTGCTTCTGGTTTTCTTTCTCTTTATCTGACAATCCTTTCATAGTCTCTTTTGTTGAATCATCATCCAGATCATGCCCTCTAATTATAGGTGTCCCACAAGCTCTATCTTGTACTTTTTTTCTTCTTCCTCTATACTACATAGTGATCTCTTCAGCTCCATTGGCCTTAAAATTTAATCTCTGTGCTGAAGATTTTCAAATCTATTTTCTCTTGTGCTAACCTTTTTCCTGACCTCATTTCCAGATTTATTTTAGATATTTCAGACTGTGTGTCCAACAGATATCATAAGCTGAACATGTCAAAATCAGAACTCATTAGTTTTACCCTTAAATCCTAACATCCCCACAAAAGGCTTCCCACTTATTACAAAGGGCAACAGTACATTCCTAGTTGCATCGTCTCATGACCTAAGAGTCATACTTATTTTTCACTCTCTCTCATGCCTCATATCCATTTTTATTTACCAAGGCCTATCAATTTATCTTTTGCCACATCTCCTAAATACATTCTCTTTCTCTATTTTGACATTTCCACCACTCTATTCCAGATCCTTATCATCTCACACCATAACTACTGCTATCGCCTGCTGATGAGTCTGCTTGCTTCCAATCTTTTTCCAGTCCAATCCATCCTTCATTCATCCACAATAGTGATTTTTCTAAAGCATAAACCCCCAAACTTAACAAATTTCAGTGAATTTCTATTGTATTTAGGATCAAATGACAATTTTAAAAAAAAACTTCTCTTTTGTGTCCAAAACCCTTTATAACTTAGCTCATTTTTATTTTTCCAGTCTTTTAAAACTTTATTCTCCATCATATATTTTTGATCCATTGTCACCGAGTCACTTCTGGCTCTCTCATTAATAAAATACTTCTCAGCTCAGGATTTTCTCTTTCTGTTCCCTATGCCTGTTTTTTTTTTTTTTTTTTTGTGTGTGTGTGTGTGTTTTTTGTTGTTTTTGTTTTGTTGTTGTTGTTGTTGTTGCTGTTGTTGTTGTTTTTGTTATGTTTTGTTTTGTTTTGTTTTGGTTTTGGTTTGTTTGTTTGTTTTCTCTTTATCTCTACCTTCTGTGGATTGCACTGTGGCAACCAAAGTCCCATGTTTTACAGGAAGTCTTTCCAAGCTTCTCCTAAATTAGCGCCTTCCCTCCCAATATATGTTTATTTGTCTCTCTCATTGTGTTATGAGGTACTTGAGAACAGAGATGGTCTTTTGCCATAACTCCATTACTAGCATATAGTGGGTGCTTAGTAAATGTTTGATTCATTAATTGTTAGAATATAAAGAAGAACAAAAAAAATTGTGAAAGACCTTGAATTTTTGACCTATAAATTTCAGGATATGGACGATTTGAGAGGGCAAAAGAGAAGACTTAGGTGGCATGTGTTAATTGTGTTTGATTATTTCAAGAAATGTCATGTAGAAGAAAAATTACATTTACCCCCCTATTTACTCCAAATGGCAGAACTAGAAGCAGAGGTTAGAAACTGAAAACAAGTAAAGCTAAGATAGATGTCAGGAAAATCGTCCTGAAATTTTGAGTGGTCAAACAATAAAATGGCTTTCTTGAAATAGCTTGCATTCCCAATTCTTATAGGTTTTCAGGTAGAATAATTATTGTTGTATTTGCTATAGTAGAGATTTCTTTATGTATGAATTAGAAGAGATGGCTGCCAAAGTACCCTCTAACCTCAAATTTTATGACAGTATACAGCTCACTTTTAAGATAGGTAAGAAAACACTTATAGTAAGTTTCACATGAAGGGCAAATGAAAATGTCCTGTAATCAGGTTGTAAAAGTATCTTAGATATGTATGTGTATGTATGTGTCTCTGTAAATTATATCAGTAGGGTAGATGGTGTCAAATATGTCTGTCATGTAACAAGAAGAATTGTGCTTGTTGACTTCCAACTCTTCAAAGAAAATATAAGCAACCATATTATTGTCTTGAAGACCACTATAAAGAATTTAATGAACTCCTGAGTAAGAGTAAAGTAGAAGCTAATATCCTTCCAGGAGGGAAAGCCTAACACCTGATAATTACTGTGAAATGGGTACTAAGGCAATGAAGGAAAATATGCTAGACTACTCAAAGTACCTATTTAATCTAGACTCAAAGGGTAATTTAATACTTTAAAGTAGAGTTCTTAGTAATATTATATGAAGTCAGACACCAATAATCAAGTAACCAGGATTAGGGATTGGCACTTTCAAATTTTCTAATTTTAGTTTCTTTTGTCCACTTGCAACTAAATTATTGGAGTCAAAGGGAACCCCGCTAACCACTATGCAATGTTTCATAGACAGGAACCAAAATTAAGAGCAATCTTATTTTTGTACACCAGGGAGAAAATCTGGCTTTGTTGGCCCTACTATTGACAAAATATGATTCTGAGTAACATAATGAAATGCTTTGTGTATTAAATTGTTTTCTGCAGCAAAACACGGATAATGTTGTTTGTCTATTTGCTTATCACTATGGGATTTTATAAAAATGAAGGGAATTCTACACAAAGTAAATACTGAAGCAAAGAAAATAAATGCTGTATTGATTCAAATATATGTTATTATTTTTCTCAATAAGTCAAAAATATATTTGGGAAAGCCAAGCACCACACCCACATTGTAATATAGTGACTAACTACTTTACTATTTCTCTTTCCAGTATTTTAAAATAATTCTGTGCATAATTCATGCTATGGGGAAGGATTAGGTGAAGAGAATGTGCTGACTACAAGAATTTAACCAAGACTTTGCAGTTTCCTTTGTCAAAAAGTACAAAGATTTGTTAACTTCTCTAAGAGGTTAAAACCTAGATTTTCCATCTCATTGTGAAATATTCTGCTCATCAATCAAAATGCATTAACAATGTGTCCTGGGCCTACTGAAATGAAAGATATGACTGCTTTTATTTCTCTAATCTCATGCTTATCAATGTCCTTTGCTTCCTGAAGTAACATCTATGAGCTGAAGTTTTTCTTGTTGTTGTTGTTATTTTGTTTTGTTTGCTTTTCTTTGCTTTGTTTTGCTTTGTCTCAAGTTTAAGGGAAAAAAAATAAATGTTAAAAGTAGTAGGTAACATGATGAATGCCCAAAATCCTAAAATAAAAATATCTATTTAGTAGTATGAAGAAAAAGGGGAATGAATGATAAAATATTTAAAGGAACTAAAGGATGATATAAATTCTGATGTCATATTTCTGTTGTTTGATTTATTCTCAACTATTTGTAGCATTATGGCATGCCTAATCGATTGTTAAACTAAAAAAACAAAACAAACAAACAAACAAACAAAACTCAATAACAAAAATAAACAAGCAAACAAACAAATGAAAAAACTTGAAGCTGATCTGTCAACCTGCAAAGAAGTCAAAAAATCCCTCAGGATCCTTTTATATGGGAAAAATTGCTTCTTATTGATTTGTATATCTTTAGTTCCAGTTGTGATCTCTTTTGATAATTATAGGGAAATATAAAATAGTAAAATGAATAAATGAATAAGAAAACAAATAAATTAATGTATCAATGAATAAATAAAAATAGATGCATGAATGAATAAATATAAAGATCAAATTAAAATATATATATATATATATATATATATATATATATATATATATATATATATATATATATATATTATCAGAATAGTTGCAAGGCATGGCCCTTTCTCTATCTGAGTGACCTTGAAAAAATGTTAGTAAACCTGTTTGAAAGATCACAAAGTCCCTGACATATGCTATCTATTGAACCTACAACTATGTCCACATACAATTATTAAATACTAGTACTATTTTATTAAAAACTGAGCCCTTAAAATCTATAAAATTTAGGATAAAGGGAAATATTAAATAGAATACTTAGCACTTAGATATGCAGGGATATTTTAACTAACTAGTGATTTTTTGGGAAAAGGAGTAGAAGGGTCTGGACCTGTGATTTCATTGATATATATATATATATATATATATATATATATATATATATAATTCCCTAGTAGCTATTCAAAACTTAGTATGACAGTAACCTGAGGAATGAAAAGATTGCATGATTAGCTCAGAATCACACAGCTATAATGTAGCAAAACTCAGACTTTACATAGGCTCTTCCTCTACTACAACAGCTGTGTCATGAAAATATCTATGTCTTAAAAATCAATTAGTCAATAATAATTCACTGGAGCTTTAACAATAAACCTAAACTTATAAGGCATCCAACTATTTCTATGAAAATACTTAAAATTGATATAGTCTAAACCAAGCAGGGTCTGCTTGCATACACTTGCAATTGTTATTCTTAAATTCCAGGAAAGATGGAGACCAAAAGAGAGGATCTTTCAGAAAACTTCTGTTTTGTGATTAACCTTAAAGGAAAAAATATAAAGTATAAATAAAATGTTAAATTTTGCAAAGACCTTGTTGAAACCAATTATATTTCTTTCAATTAAATTCTATTCTGTTATATGGCTTCTTCTGTGAGTGTTTAAAGTTGTACGAAAGCTGAACTTCAAGCATGACAAAATCTCCGACTTGAATATATACCATTAAAATAAATCCATGTGGAATGTAAGAGTGTTATCTGAGACTCCTTTAGAACTTTCACTAGAGTGAAGCTGGGGATTGGGAGGGAAAGGGCAGAGCCAAGATGGTTGAGAGTAGACTGGGCATTGCCTAAGCTCTTCTTAGCTTACCTCAGAATCAACAATAGATCAAGTCACTGAACAGATATAGTAGTAACAAAACTCATAAACATTATGTGTAATCATTTTTCATCTTAAGAATATATTGAAAGGACATCAGAAAAGAACTGTTTCATTTGGGCAGGGGAAACATAGCCCAGCATGGGACAAGCACAAAAAGGTCTGGTGTGGAGGGGGCAGAGCCAAAATAGAGGAGAAGATATACAGGAACTTCTAAACTCCCTCTTACCCTCAATACCAACTACTTAACTCAGCTTCAAAAATAACACTGATTAGAACAAAACAACAAAGATTAGAAGCACAACTTACCAGCCAAAGAGAATCTGGAATTTCATCAGAAAAGGTTGGTCCTGAGGGGTGGAGAAAAAGACTAGCAGCAGACAGAGATAGACTAAAGGCTAGCATATTGTGCCAAATGGGCTGGGGAGGCCTCTGGGGTTAGAAAAGCTACTGAGACAGAGGAATCTGGCATAGACTTATAGCTTTACTCTGTTTGTAAAACAGCAGATCAGAAGAGAAATCAAAGCCACTTAAAAAAAAAAAAAAACAAATAACATAAAAAAAAAAAAAAAACAAACAGCAGAACCTATACCTACCCCAAACTGGAAGTGACTCAACACAGATCAAGACACCACTGTGCAGCCTTCTGCTGTCTGGGGCTTTTCCTTGGGGCAGTTAAGAACCTACACAGCAAAGCACACAGCCCAAAGCAGCCTCTAATCCACACAGTGGGGAGATGATCAGCCTGAGGCAGTGGAACTTCCACAGAACAAAACTCCCATAGCAGTGAAATTCCCAAAGCAGAGAAACTCCCACAGCAACTGTGCCTCCCTGGGAAGAGATACTTCTGGTCTGAATGCCAGGGCTTTTCACTGGTCAGCTGCTAATATCCACGACCCCATGGTGGGGGGGAGGAAAGGGAGGAGGGAAGGAGGAGGGGAGGGGGAGGGAGAGAGGGGTGTTTGGCCCAGGCTATGATGCTTTCACTGTTCAACCTCTAGCCTCAGGGCAGTCACTGGGCCACACAGCAGGGGTTCTTCACTGGGCACTCCCTGCAATGCAGCCCTGCTAACCACCTCTGAGTCATTTGGGGGAAGGGGAAACTCTCTTAGATGGTTCACAAGACTGCTGCAATCCATCCTATCCCTGTTCAATGAGGAAGCTGATAAATTTCCTACACTAAAAGCAGACCCCATAAGTTTTTAAAAATGAGTAAAAAATTTGCAGAGAAAGATTGACACCTTCTATATTGAGAAAGAGCGGGTATCCAACCGCAAGGAGGCTAACAACAGACAGGCTCCAGATAATACCCTAAAGGGGAATGATACCTGGCCCCCTTCACATAACTCTCTCCTAGAAGAGACTATTAAAATGTTAAGAGAGTTAGAATAAACATGGGGAAAGGAAAGAGAAGCTATGATAGCAAGGAACAATGTCCTAAAATTTGAATTGGAAAAGATAAAGAATTCACAGGAAGTTCAGGGAAACAAAATTTGCGAATCTGAAAAGGTTAAAAAATCACAGGAAAGTAGGATTTCTGAATTGGAAAAGATATAGAGTTCCCAAGAAAGTAGGATTTGTGAATTGAAAAAAGAAAATAACTCACTTAAAAAAAAAAATTAGTGAAATGGAAAAAAAATTCCACAGAGCAAAATAACTCATTTAAAAACTCAATTGGACATAAACAAAAAGAACTAAAAAATGTGAATGAAGAAAATAACTCATTAAAAATCAGGATTGAACAAATAGAAGTGAAGGATTCATTGAGACACCAAGAATCAGTCAAGCAAAATCAAAAAAAAAAATGAAAAACTAGAGAATAACGTCAAATATTAACTGGGAAAATTGACAGATCTGGAAAATAGATCTAGTAGAGATAATCTAAGGGTCATTGGACTTCCCGAAAACTATGACCAAAAAAAGAGCCTAGATTATATTTTACAGGAAATCATCAAAGAGAAATGTCCAGAGATAATAGAAACAGAAGGGAAAATAGGAATTGAAAGAATTCATCAAACACCTTCTGAAAAAGACCTTAAAAACAAAACAAAACAACAACAACAACAACAACAACAAAAAAAAAAACCCTCCATGAAGTTGTGGCTAAGCTGCAGAACTACCAGAATAAGGAATAAAATATTGCAAGCAGCCAGGAAAAAAAAACAATTCAAATATTGAGGAGCCACAATAAGCATCACTCAAGATCTGGCTGCCTTCACATTAAAGGATCAAAAAGCCAGGAATCTGATATTTCAAAAGGCAAAATAACTTGGAATGCAGCCAAGAATAAACTACCCAGCTAAGTTTAGCATTTTCTTCCATGGAAGAAGATGGACATTTAATGAAATAGAGGAATTCCATTTATTTCTAAGAAAAAAAAAAAAAAAAAAAAAAAACAGATTAAAACAAAAAATTTGATCTCCAGCCACAAGACTCAAGAGAAGCAGAAAAAAGGTAAAAGGAATTCTTGAGAATTGTATTTCTGTTGTGGATATCAGAAAGTCCACATGGATAATTTGATTTTACTGATATAACATAAAAAAGGGAAGTAAAAAGGGAAAGGGGATAGTATCAGAAAATAGGAAAGGGGAGATAAAAACTGTGAACTTACATTGCAGGAAGAAGCAAAGAAAATTTACCATATCTGAGGGAATTTAGAGAGGGGCAGAAACATAGTGTGAATCTTACTCTCATTAGAGTAGGCTCAAAGAGTAAATAATGGACATATTTGTTTTTCAGAGAATTCTCTCTCACCTCATTAAAACGGGGGAGAGGAAAAGGGAAAAGGAAAAAGACGAATAAGGGAAGGGTACAAGAAAGGGGAAGGGACTAAAAAGGAAAGGGGAGGGATAATAAAAAGGGAGGGCTGCATGACACAAGTGGGGTACATAAGTTTAATACTGGGGAAGGGATTCAGGGGGAACAAGGTGAAAAAAGCATAATCCGGGGATGATATGATGGCAGGAAATACAGAATTAGTAATTTTAATTGTAAATGTGAATAGAATGAACTCTCCCATTAAGCAGAGGCAGATTGCAGACAGGACCAAAAGTCAGAACCCTACCATATGTTGTTTACAGGAAGCACATTTAAAGCAGGGAGATACATACCGAGTAAAGGTAAAAGGCTAGAGCAGAATCTGTAATGCTTCAGTTGAAGTGAAAAAAGCAGGGCTAGCCATCCTTATCTCAGATCAAGTAAAAGCAGAAGTTGATCCAATTAAAAGAGATAAGGAAGGAAACTATTTCCTGCTAAAAGGTAGCATAGACAATGAAGCCATATCAATACAAACATATATTCACCAAGTGCTATAACATGTAACTTCCTAAAGGAGAAGTTAAGAGAGTTCCAAGAAGAAATAGACAGCAAAACTATAATAGTGGGAGATCTCAACCTTGCACTGTCAGAATTAGATAAATGAAACCAATAAGAAAGAAATTAAAGAGGTAAATAGAACATTAGAAAAATTAGGTATGATAGATCTTTGGAGAAAACTGAATGGTGATAGGAAGGAGTATACTTTCTTCGTAGCAGTTCATGGAACCTTTACAAAAATTGACCAAATATTAAGACAAAGATCTAAAAATTAAATGAAGGAAGGCAGAAGTAGTAAATGCTTTCTTCTCATTCAACTACATTCAACAAGAAGTTGGGTGTACATAGATGAAAAAATAATTGGAAACTAAATAATCTCATCTTAAAGAATGATTGGGTAAAACAGCAAATTATAGACACAATTAATAATTTCACTCAAGTTAATTACAACAATGAGACATCATACCAAAATCTGTGGGATGCACCCAAAGCAGTAATAAGGGGAAATTTTAAATCTTTAGAGGCTTATTTGAATAAAATAGAAAAAGAGAACATCAATGAATTGGGCCTGCAACTTAAAAAGCTAGAAAAAGAACAAATTAAAAATTCCCAACCAAATAATAAACTTGAAATTCTAAAATTAAAAGGAGAAATAAATAATATTGAAAGTAAAAATATTGAATTAATAAATAAAACTAAAATTTGCTTTTATGAAAAAGTAAATAAAATAGATAAACATTTGGTAAATATGATCAGAAAAAGGAAAGAGGAAAATCAAAGTGTTAGTCTCAAAAATGAAAAGGGGGATCTTTCCACCAAGGAAGAGGAAATTAGAGCAATAATAAGGAGTTACTTTGCCCAACTTTATGCCAATAAATTTGATAACTTAAGTGAAATGGATAGATACCTCCAAAAATGTAGGCTTCCCAGATTAAGAGAGGAAGAAGTAAATTGCTTAAATAGTCCCACTTTAGAAAAAGAAAAAGAGCAAGCTATTAATCAACTCCCTAAGAAAAAATCTACAGGACCAGAAGGATTCACAAGTGAATTCTACCAAACATTCAAAGAATAATTACCTCCAATGTTATATAAACTATTTGAAAAAATAGGGAGTGAAGGAGTCCTACCAAATACCTTTTATGACACACATAGTACTGATACCCAAACCAGACAGGTTGAAAACAGAGAAAGAAAAATATAGACCAATCTCCCTAATTAACAGTGATGTTAAAATCTTAAATAATATATTAGCAGCGCCTCGGCAAAAGGGCCGAGAAAGAGATTCAAGGAATTAGAGTATGAAATGAGGAAATCAAACTATCACTCTTTGCAGGTGACAAGATAGTATACTTAGAGAACCACAAAGACTCTGCTAAAAGGCTACTAGAAATAATTCAGAATTTTAGCAAAGTGGCAGGATACAAAATAAATCCACATAAATCCTCAGCATTTTTATATATCACCAGCAAAATGCAACAGCAAGAGATACAAAGAGAAATCCCATTCCAAACAAATGTTGAGAGTATAAAGTATTTGGGAATCCATCTACCAAAGAAAAGTCAGGAACTATATGAGAAAAATTACAAAACACTTGCCACAAAAATAAAGTCAGATTTAAATAATTGGAAAGACATTCAGTGCTCTTGGATAGGCCGAGTGAATATAATAAAGATGACAATACTCCCCAAACTAATCTTTTTACTTAGTGCTATACCAATCAGACTCCCAAGAAACTATTTTAATGACCTAGAAAAAAATAACAACAAAATTCATATGGAAGAATAAAAGGTCGAGAATTGCAAAGAAACTAATGAAAAAAAAAAAAAGTCAGAGGAAGGTGGTCTAAGTGTACCTGATCTAAAGCTATATTATATAGCAGCAGTCACCAAAACCATTTGGTATTGGGTAAGAAATAGACTATTAGATCAGTGGAATAGATTAGATACAAAAGACAAAAAAGGGTACATCTATAGCAATCTAATCTTTGACAAACCCAAAGATACCAACATTAGGGATAACAATTTGGAAAAACTGTTGGGAAAACTGGAAATTAGTATGGCAGAAATTAGATATAGATCCACACTTAACACCATATACCAAGAAAAGATCAAAATGGGTCCATGATTTAGGCATAAAGAGTGAGATAATAAATAGATTAGAGGAACAGAGGATAGTCTACCTCTGAGACTTGTGGAGGAGGAAGGAATTTATGACTAGAGGAGAACTAGAGATCATTATTGATCACAAAATAGAAGATTTTGATTACATCAAACTAAAAAGTTTCTGTACAAACAATACTAATGCAAACAAAATTAGAAGGGAAGTAACAAATTGGGAAAATAATTTTAAAAGCAAAGGTTCTGACAAAGGTCTCATTTCCAAAATATATAGAGAACTGACCCTAATTTATAAGAAATTGAACCCTTCTCCAATTGATAAACGGTCAAAGAATATGAAGAGACAATTCTCAGATGATGAAATTGAAACTATATCCACTCATATGAAAGAGTGTTCCAAATCACTACTGATCAGACAAATGCAAATTAAGACAACCCTGAGATACCACTACACACCTGTCAGATTGCCTAAGATGACAGGAACAAATAATGATGAATGTTGGAGGGGATGTGGGAAAACTGGGACACTGATACGTTGTTGGTGGAGTTGTGAAAGAATCCAACCATTCTGCAGAGCAATTTGGAACTATGCCCAAAAAGTTATCAAACTGTGCATACCCTTTGACCCAGCAGTACTACTACTGGGCTTATATCCCAAAGAAATACTCAAGAGCGGAAAGAGACCTGTATGTGCCAAAATGTTTGTGGCAGCTCTTTTTGTTGTAGCTAGAAACTGGAAGATGAATGGATGTCCATCAGTTGGAGAATGGTTGGGTAAATTATGGTATATGAAGGTTATGGAATATTATTGCTCTGTAAGAAATGACCAGCAGGAGGAATACAGAGAGGCTTGGAGAGACTTACATCAACTGTTGCTGAGTGAAATGAGCAGAACCAGAAGATCACTATACACTTCAACAACAATACTGTATAAGGATGTATTCTGAAGGAAGTGGAAATCTTCAACATAAAGAAGATCCAACTCACTTCCAGTTGAACAATGATGGACAGAAATAACTACACCCAGAGAAGGAATACTGGGAAGTGAATGGAAATTATTAGCACTAATGTCTGTCTGCCCAGGTTACATGTACCTTCGGAATCTAATGGTTATTTAGCAACAAGAAAATGGTATTTACACACATGTATTATATCTAGGTTATATTGTAACACATGTAAAATGTATGGGATTGCCTGTCATCGGGGGGAGGGAGTAGAGGGACGGGGGATAATTTGGAAAATGAATACAAGGGATAATATTATAAAAATATATATAATAATAAAAATAACAATATATTAGCAAAAAGGCTACAGAAAATCATCCCAAGGATTATACACCATGATCAAGTAGGATTTATACCAGGAATGTAGGGCTAGTTCAATATTAAAAAAACTATCAGTGTAATTGGCCATATTAATAATCAAATTTTTAAAAATCATATGATCATCTCAATAGATGCAGAAAAAGCATTTGATAAAATAAAACATCCATTTCTATTAAAAACACTTGAGAGTATAGGAATAAATGGACTTTTCCTTAAAATAATCAGTAGCATCTATTTAAAACCATCATAAACATCATATGTAATGGGGAAAGATTACAACCATTCCCACTAAGATCAGGGGTGAAACAAGGTTGTCCATTATCACCATTACTATTCAATATTGTATTATAAATGCTAGCTTTGGCAATAAGAATGGAGAAAGAGATTAAAGAAATTAGAGTAGGTAATAAGGAAAGCAAATCATAACTCTTTGCTGATGATATGATGGTATACGTAGAGAACCCCAAAGATTCAAATAAAAAGCTGTTAGAAATAATCTACACCAGCCCTCTTTGTGGTGGCCAGAAATTGGAAAGCACGTGGATGCCCATCAATTGGATATTGGCTGAATAAATTGTAGTATATGAATAATATGGAATATTATTGTTCTGTAAGAAATGACCAACAGAATGATTTCAGAAAGGCCTGGAGAGACTTACATGAACTGATGCTGAGTGAAATGAGTAGGACCAGGAGATCATTATATACTTCAACAACAATACTGTATGCTGATCAATTCTGATGAGCTTGGCCCTCTCCAACAATGAGATAAACCAAATCAGTTCCAATAGAATAGTAATTAACTGAACCAGCTATACTCAGTGAAAGAACTCTGGGAGATGACTATGAACCACTACATAGAATTTCCAATCCCTCTAATTTTGTCCTCCTGCATTTTGGATTTACTTCACAGGATAAATGTACACTATTTCAAAGTCCGATTCTTTTTGTTCAGCAAAACAACTGTTTGGACATGTATACATATATTGTATTTAATTTATACTCTAACATATTTAACATGTATCGGCCAACCTGCCATTTGCCAGTGGCGGGGGCTGGGGGGGAGGAGGGAAAAAATTGGAATAAATGGGTTCACAATTTTCAATGTTGTAAAATTTCCTATGCAAATATCTGGCAAATAAAAACTATCAGATATGAAAAAAAAAAAAAGAAAGAAAGAAAGAATCCACACCTTTAGCAAAGTTGCAGGATACAAAATAAATCCACATAAATCATTAGCATTCTTATGTCACTAACAAAATCCAACAGTTAGAGTTACAGAGAAAAATTCTACTTAAAGTAACTGCTGATAGTATAAAATATTTAGGAATCTATCTGCCAAGGATAAATCAGAAACTATATGATCAAAACTACAAAACACTTTCCACACAAATTTAAGTCCGATCTAACCAATTGGAAAAATATTAAATGCTATTGGATAGGGCAAGTAAATATAATAAAGATGATAATACTACCTAAACTAATCTATTTATTTAGTGCTATACCAATCAGACTCCCAAAAAACTATTTTAATGACCCAGAAAAAATAACAACAAAGTTCATATGGAAAAACTAAAGGTCAATGATTTGAAGCTAATTAATGAAAAAAAAAAATAAGTGAAGGTGGCCTAGCTGTACCAGGTCTAAAATTATATTATAAATCAATGGTTACCAAAACCATTTGGTATTGGCTAAGAAAAAGACTAGTAATCAGTGGAATAATTTAGGTCTAAAGGACAAAAATAATCAATTACTCTAACAATCTAGTGTTTGACAAACCCAAGTATCCAGTCTTTGGGATTAAAACTCAATGTTTGACAAAACTTGCTGGGAAAATTGGAAATTAATATGGCAGAAACTAGGTAATGTAACACTTTACACCAAGATCAAGTCAAAATGGGTTCATGACCTAGGCATAAAGAATGAGATTATAAATAAATTAGAGGAACATAGGATAGTTTATCTCTCATACTTGTGGAAGAGTAATGAATTTATGTCCAAACAAGAACTCGAGATCATTATTTATCACAAAGTAGAAAACTTTTATTATATCAAATTGAAAAGTTTTTGTACAAACAAAATTAATGCAGATAAGATTAGAAGGGAAACAATAAACTGGGAAAACATTTTTACAGTCAAACTTTCAGATAAAGTTCTCATTTCCAAAATATATAGAGAATTGACTGTAATATGTAAGAAATCAAGCCAATCTCCAATTGACAAATGATCAAGGGATATGAACAGATAATTCTCCAATAAAGAATTGAAACTATTTCTAGAGATATGAAAAGATGCTCCAAATCATTATTAATCAGAGAAATGCAAATTAAGACAACTCTGAGATACCACTACACACTTGTCAGATTGGCTACAATGGCAGGGAAGGGTAATGCAGAATGTTGGAGGATATGTGGGAAAACAGGGACACTGATACATTGTTGGTGGAACTGTGAATACATCCAGCCATTCTGGAGAGCAGTTAGGAACTATACTCAAAAAGTTATCAAACTGTGCATACCTTTTGACTCAGCTACTGGGTTTGTATCCCAAAGAGATCCTAAAGAAGGAAAGGGACCTGTATGTGCAAGAATATTTGTGGTAGCCCTCTTTGTGGTGGCCAAAAACTGAAAATTATGTGGATGCCCATCAATTGGAGATTGGCTGAAAACTGTGGTATATGAATATTATGGAATATTATTGTTCTGTAAGATATGACCAACAGGATGATTTCAGAAAGGCTTGGAGAGACTTACATGAACTGATGCCGAGTGTGATGAGCAAGACCAGGAGACCGTTGTATACTTCAACAACAATACACATATGGTGATCAATTCTGATGGATGAGGCCATTTTCAACAATAAGATGAACCAAATCAGTTACAATAGAGCAGTGATGAACTTATCCAGCTACACCCAACAAAAGAACTCTAGGAGATGATTATGAACCACTAAATCGAATTTCTAGTTCCTCTAATTTTGTCCGCCTGCATTTTGGATTTCCTTCACAGGCTAATTGTACACTATTTCAAAGTCTGATTCTTTTTGTACAGTAAAACAAATATTTGGTCTTGTATACATATATTGTATTTAATTTATACTCTAACATATTTAACATGTATTGGCCAACCTGCCATCTGGAGGGGGGGGTGAGGAAGGGGAAAAAATTGGAACAAGGGTTTGGCAATTGTCAATGTTGTAAAATTACCCATGCATATATCTGATAAATAAAAATTATTAATTTAAATTAAAAAAAAAAGAATTTACAAAACAAAACAAAACAAAACAAAACAAAAAACAAACAAACAAAATAAAAGGTCTTGTGTGGAGTAATCTAGCAGGAAAATAGTATTGGTTACTTTGTCCTGGTTTGGAAGGCCAGAGTAACAGTATACCTTCAATTCAAACGTAAAAGTCAAAGTGTGAGCCTGTGAGCCCCAGTTTCACCAGACCACTTAGCACAGTGGGGAAGTCTGCAGCACTGGTCTCAATGCTATCAGTTATAACTCCCTGTGAGACTGCAAAGGAACGGCAGGAAAAATCTCTCCTATATCTAAGACTTTCACCTTTAAAAATGAGCAAAAACAAAAACATAAACAAAAAAAAAACAAAAAAAAAAAAAAAAAAAGGAAAAAGATCTCTGACCGTACAGAGATAGTTTTGAGACAGGGAAGACCAGAACACAAACCCAGAAAAAGACAGCAAATGCCAAATGCATACGGATGAATAAGAACTGGAACAAGGAAATATGAACTGGTCTCCAGTTCAAAGGGCTTGCCTGGAAAAGTTCAAAATGATCTTAAAAGAGAAGTCGAAGAAAAAAAAATGAGAGAAATAAATGAGAACATTATGGGAGAATTATGAAAGTGTAGGAGGGAAAGCCAATATCTTGGAAAAGGAAGAAGAGACATTTACTGAAAAAAGTAACTCAAAAATAAAATTTATTAAATAAATAAAAATATACTAAAGAAAACAACCTATTGAAAATATAATAAGTGAATATCCTAATTGATAAATGATTAAAAGTTATGATCTGTGCCCAAAAGGCTAAAAATTCATGCACTTTGACCTAACACAACCAATACTTAGTATAAATACCAAAAGAGCTTTGGAAAAAATAGAAAAATGACCTATTTGTGCAGAAAAAAATCAATGGCAGCTCTCTTTTTAGGGCAAAAAAATGAAAATTGAAGGAATGTCCATCAAATGGGGAATGGTTCAGTAAATCGAGTGGTGCGATCATGATAGACTACGATTTTTCTATGGGAAATGATGACTAAGATGTTCTTAAGAAGAAAAAAAAAAACAAAACAAAACAAAACAACACAAGACACTTTCAAATTACTTCATGAACTCCAGCAAAGTGAAATACATTATATATAAAATAATATCAATTTTCTGGGATGAACAGCTGTTAGTAATCTTGCTATTCTTAGTACTGCAATAACCCATAATTACTCTGAAGGATTTATGATAAAAAAAAAAAAAAAGGAGAAAATACAATCTTTTGGATTTGGATAAAATTAAGTATTTCAAAAAAGGTTGCACTCTTTGTCGGGCTACATCTTCCTATGTTAAGATGTTACTGGATAATTTGTCTTATAAAATCCTAATCCTGAGTGATTAGAAATCCATAGCAAGGATATGTTTAGAACCTGGACAAAACTTGTGTCTTTCAGAGTATCACAAATTATGTAGGATTCAAGCCAGATGCAATAGGAGAACAGGAGTTACTGTACAATTCATTTTTGACCAACTAGCTGTTGAACATCAGTATGGAGAGAATTCAGAATAGATTAATTATCGCAAAACAGTGTATGAGCAGATTTCTAAGGTTGCAATAAAAGTTTGGGGTTTCCTCCCCAGACAGAAAGATGGAGACAAAGCCTTCACAAAAATAGAACAAGGTCCCAATGAACCTTTTGCAGATTTTGTGGGACATATGCAAACTGCTGTCACAAGAACTACTGGAGAAAATGCAGCTACAGAAATAATGACTAGACATCTGGCTAAGGAAAATGCCAAAGAGGTTTGCAAAAGTATTATATGGGGACTACACAAAGATGCTTCTTTAGAGGAGATCATGAGACGCTGTGTTACAGTGAGCACAAATGCTTATTACACCCAGACTATGATGAACATGGAAAGACAGGGTCCCTCTTGGCAAGAGATTTCTAGAGAAAATCATCGATGTTTTCAATGTCAAAAAGTTAGACATCTAAGAGCCAAAAGTAGATATGGAGATAGAGTGAGAAGACAGGCTGAGAGAAGACCTAAAATCCCATGTCCAAAATGCATAAGGCTTCCACTGGGCCTCAGAATGTAGATTGACCCAGGGAAATGAGAGGTAAGGCCCAGCTCCAAGACCTCAAGCAAAAGAGAGGTGGTGCATGATGGCAGCTGAGTTTACATTCAGAGAGTATTTAGAAGGTCAGGACTCTGATGTGATGAATCAGCTGAAAAGTAACTACATGGCAGAAAGTGATTACATGATCAACTAACAGAAAAGCAATCAGATAGCAGAAAAGGATTACAATTGGGAAGATTACAAGCTTTTTTTTTTTTTTTTTAAACCAACAGGGCATTGTCCAGTGCAAACAGCTCTAATGCAATTGCCAGGTGATGAGGAGAGATCTACAGAGTGGTAAATAGAAGGGAATTATATAGGTTAACTGACTGGGAGAGAGGGTTTGCTTGTATTTTTACAGACAGAGAAGGAAACAGATTGAAGAAGGAAACAGATGGGTGGCAAAGAGCACCTGGAGAGAGACAGAAAAGGAGAAAAACTTCAAAACAAAGAAGAAGATCAAAGAAACATCTGACACTGAAAGATCATTGCTGATGATAAAGACTATTGCAGTACTTGAAAACCAGCGGGAATTATTAGATTCCCTAACACAATATGAAACTGTTGCAGGAGTTGAAAAGCAGTAGGGATCATTGGATTCCTTGAGATGAAAAATTGCTGATGAGACTATAACAGGACTTAAAAACTTGCAGGAATTCTTGGATTCCTGGCACATGAACTAATGGACAATGAGTTCCTTTTGGACTACTTCTAGGACTTATGGATATGTATAATATCCTCATGTGTTATGTTATTATGTGCTTATGTAATTTATGTAATTATGTGAAATACCTTCCATATTGATGGATTTATGTATATCTGTTTCAAGTAAGCCCCTTCAGAAACCTACTAATCTGATTTGATTTCCCATTTCCTTTGATGTTTTCATCTCCCTGAGAAGTCAGGGAGGGTGTGACCACCTCCTTTTTATGATGTTTTCACTTCTTTTTTGAGCAGTCAGGGAAGGAGTGACCACCTTCTTTTTGGAGTCCTCACCTCCTTGAAAAGTCAGGGAGGTCATGACCACTTTATGTTCTAAATCAAAAGAAAGGGGGAGATGTTAGGATTCTTACAACATGCTAAATCACTGGAATGGATAGAGACAATAATTATCTAATTTAGTGTTGTTCAATATGATTAATCTGATCCTACAAGGAAATATTATGGGCCAGAACTTGAAATAAGGTAATGAGTGGAATTAAGGGAACAATGGTTAAATCTAATTTAGCACTGATTGAATCCTACAACAAATAATGGTTTCTTAGTGATGAAATGATTGGTGTGCAGCATATAAGCAAGACACTTTCAGGGCCAGAAAAGGACTTTGGGAAGTCTTTGGGAGATTCAGAGTCAAGAGTCATTCCAACTTCCACCTTTGTGCTGGCTGGAGACATTGGGAGGACAAGAGGCTAAAGCTGGCTGGAGGCTGAAGGAAAAGCCTTTGGATTCAGAGACATTTGGAGGCAGCTCTTGGAACCAAGCAGAAAATAGGCTTTTAAGAAAGCTAACTGGAACAAATCCTAGCTGTGTGACCCTGGGCAAGTCACTTAACTCCAGCCTCAGAAAAAGAAAAAAAAAAAAAAAAAAGAAAAAGAAAAAGAAAGAAAGCTAACTGGGCCCCAGGAAAAGATTCAGGATTTTAAGGGACACAATAAAGGATCTGGACTTTAACTCCTGGCTGCATTTGGGATTATTGAACTGAACTGAAATGAAGGTTGCTCCCAGAAGCTCCACAGGAATCCTGATCCCAGAGAATGATTACATTTTTAGAAACGAGAACAGTATAAACTATGATGATTGAATGAGAGTCAAAGCATAATTTTTTTTTTGTTGTTGTTGCTTGTTTATTTGCTTAGGGTATTTTCTTATATATATATTTTTTCCTTTCACCTTTTGAATTAATTTTTCTTGTGCAGCATAGCAAAAAGGAAAATAAGTTTAGAAAAATTGCACCCATTAAACCTATAGTAGAATGCTTACTGTTTATGGGAGGGAATGGGAGAGAGGAAGAAACAATTGTAACATAAGGTTTTGCAAATCTTAATGTTGAAAATGATCTTATCATATATTTTTTTAAAAGTTACTAAAAAGTTAGCTGGGGAAAAGGGAAGGAACTTTTAGAATAATTCTCTATAGAAATAATAAAAATTATTAATAAAAGTCAGGTGAGTGGCACTGCTCCTGAAGTCAGGAAGATGTCTTCCTGAGCTCAAATTTGGCTCTAGATACTTATTAGCCATGTCACCCTAGCAAGTCACTTAATCTTGTTTGCTTCATTTTTCTTATTTGTAAAATGAGCTGGAGAAGAAAATGGTAAACCACTCAAATACCTCTGCCAAGAAAACTAAATGGAATCAAAAAGTTAAACATGGCTATATATAACTGAAAAAACAACAACAAAACCAGTAAATATAACAGAAACTAATGGCACCTCCACTTCTTGAGGCCAAATATATTGCATTTCACTTCTCCCCAAAAGTTTTCTGATATCTTTAAAAAGAAAGGGGATATTTAGCATATGCCTTTGGCTCAAACATCAACTATTTTTTCACAATAAAGGTTGTCAACTACTACAGTTTCATCTAATTCTTTAATAGTAAGATTAGATGTTACAAACGAATGTTTATTTTAGATGTATAACAAAAAAAAATTTAAATGATCCCCCATCCTGACACATAATGGGGGTGGAACTAATAGCATAAACTCTCTTACATTGCTTCAGTATTTAAGAATGTAACTCAGCTTATTTCTTACATAATACTAGTCCCACCAATATTTGAAGTCCAAAGCATTCCTTTGGGTTTGTATAACAAAACCTCAGTTTTCAAGTCTTCTATACTGGTAATACACTATCTAATCTAGAATTCTCTTTCCAAAATAACCATGGGTCAAGGTCCAAGGTACAGAGACTACATTGTCTGCACCTGGAATTGAATAAGTCAAATGAAACAGATCAAAGTTCAATACTGTTTTCAGGTAAATTTCTGTTTTTTGAGCTCTGAAAGGAAATAGGGGAAGTAGTCATTTTTCCTTATCTAGTTTATTTCACGATTTCTATACTCCAGGTGAAGTTATCCTTCAATCCTGTCCACAACTGAAGAAAACAAGTCATTATCTTAGTATAATCATTTTAAAGAATAGCCTAATCCGGGTATATAAATAATAAACAAAAAGTCCACACTCATCCACCAGGTAGGGAACCAAGAATATCTTCCCCCAGAAGCAAGCATTTCCAACTCCTAAATAGATGTCTTTATTTCAGGTAATCCATTTATGCACAAAACTTAATTATACAAATAGAATGCCAGAGAGAGTAGAGCTAGAGTGTCAGAATAATAAAATATCAGTAATTGCACATGATACTCTTAGGGAAAGCAAAGGATTGAGGACAAAATATATGTCATCTAAAATTTGAAGATTGAGACTAGAAAATTTTTTTTTAAAAGTTGCATCATTTTTACTCCATTCACTTTTTTAGAGAAAACAGAATATTCTGAACAATAATTGACTATAACTGGCTTGTATTTAGCTCTTTAAGATTTACAAAGCATTTTATCTATGCTAAATCATTTAGCATAACAGAAATCCAAGAAATGAGTATAAAGAATGTATATTCTTGACAAAATAAAAAGAAGAATGTTCTTACTTTCTATACCCTTTTATCTATAAGCCATAATTTTTCTTAGCATTTTTTTTCCTTACAGCAGAATGAGAATAAAAGCTACTACTCCATGAATTACAAAGTTTTTGTTAAATCATATTTGTAGGGAGTGCAAATAATGTATCTACTAAACATTAGATAGATTTTATTTGATCAATAATTTTGTTTTATATTTTGAATATATAATGTTTTGCCATGAGTGATCTAATTTCTATGTGCTTTGGTATTTTTCTTACTTTTTTTTAAATTTTTCACAGATCAAGAAAACCATATAAAAGACCTATTTGCAAAACAACTAGGATCCTTCACTTGCTAAATTTCCTCAGGGGTTTACATGAAGATATTAGCAGTAAAGCAGCTCTGTGTGATATACCAGCATGCTGGAATTGTCCATTTGCTACCACGCCATAGGAGTGATGCTGATTTGGGGCCTCAAGCTGGTTCTGTTTGGCTGTCTGCTATTATGGGAGAAGTTAAATGCTAGAGTTGTAAGGCATGCCACAATGTAGACTCCAAAAGTTATATATGGAGTTGAACATTTGCTTATCCATATGTTTTTAATTATTATTTTTTATTTTTATAAGCTGGAAAGTCTGCTTTATGAAGACTGATAGTGAAGATGAATTTTGATGTGACATTAAAACAAATAATAAAATAAATCTGAAATATCAAAATTTTTACTTAATGTGTATGTGATGTTAATTTCCCTATGCACAGTTATATCCTGGGAATCCTGATTTGTATAAAAGTGTAGTCATTCTGAGAAGGGAGGGGAGATAAGATTTTAGCTTTATTTTTGTATAGGTAAGACATTTCAGTGTATGATTGGACCATTTTTTATTTAATTTCTATGTAAAAGAGAAAATCATGCTAGTCATTGATTCAGAAGACCTAAGTTCAAATTTCTGCCTTACTACCAAATACCTGTATACTCTTGGGTAAGTCACAAGAGTTCTGGATGAAAGTTTTCTTAGGTTTATAACTGGTGAGAGTGAGGGCATTAGATGGTTTCTGAGGTCTTTCTAGTCCTAGATTTATGATTGCTTCTTTTATCCTCCCAGAGAATGGGTGTGGAATAACTCAGGGGCTTCTGGGAAAAAATACTTCAACCAATGAACTTGCTCCTCTTAAACATGTAAGCTCTTCCCCAGAAGTTTGAAGGGGTAAAACTCCCCTTAAAGGGCAGAACTAGAGAATTGTTAAATACCGACTTAGCACTTAGTAAGAACCTAATATCTCATTATCTCATTAGCCCTTAGTAAGAACCTAACAACTTGTAATTTTAGGAATCACTCAGTTTAACCCTCTTAACTTTCATGGGAATATAGATCACAGGATAATTGTTTTAAATATAAAAAGTACCTTAGGTGTCACCAAAACTAGCCCTTTTCTTTTTCCAATAAGATAAATGAGGCATAGTGGCTTGCCTATATTCACATATAATGATCTGGTAGTTGTAAGTGGATAACAATTAAAGATTAATATTTGATGAAAGGAATATGGATTATTTCCAAGAAATAGGAGATATTAAGTCAAGAAATATTTTTAAATTAAGCACTCAATATAGGCCAGATACATTACTAAGCATTGGAAAGACAAAAGAAACAGAAAGAAAGTCTGCCCTTGCCCTCAATTGAAAAGGACTGGAAAAAGGTGAAGGTTCCTATAGGGGAATGGTAGAGATAGTTCCAAAGAGCCAATGTCGAGGGAAAAAAAAAACACACATGACTAATGGGAATTTTTCTTCAAAATGGAGTGTATGGGAGGAATCAGCAAATTAGAAATAGAGGTTGTAGGCGGGTTTAGGACCTTCCACTGAGAGCAGTCCCAAGGAAGAGGGTTTTTTTTTTTTTTTTGGTTTGTTTTTGTTTTTGTGTTTTTGTTTTTGTTTTTTACAGGATTCACAGGTACTTCAAACATGGTGGAGGAAATCTAGTGGAGATGAGATAATAGCCTGGTCCTCATTAGAGAAGGTGATTTGCTCTATAAGCAAAGTAGAATCAAAATAGATCAAAGATTTTTAAAGTTAGAGAATCCACTCCCCCCCCCAAAAAAGTTCATATAGTCTACATATGCTCAACTAGATCATATTTGATCAACCACAAGCTCTAATATAGTTATGTTCTCTTTGAGAATGAAGGACAATAACTAGTAATATACTGTGACAAATCCGCAACTCTAACTTCTGGGATTACAAACTCACTATTTAATGAAACCTCCTTGGAAAACTGCAAAATGGTATGGCAGAAACTAGGCATAGATCAATATTTTCCATTCTATACTAGGAAAAGGGGGAATGAGTACATGATTTAGACATAAAGGATGGTAGCATAAGCAAATTAGGACAGTAAGGGATATTCAGATCTATTGAGAAGAGAATTAATTTCCAAACAAGAAATAGAAAACATTGTGAAACTCAAAATGAATGATTTTGATTACCTTAAATTACAGAAATTTCAGAAAACAACAACAACAACAATCAGAAGGAGAGATCAGAAGGAAAATAGAAAGCTGAGAAATGTGTTTTGTTGTTGTTTGTTTGTTTTATTTTTTTCCAAGAATGTTTCTGATAAAGGACTCCTTTCTAAAAAAAAAATGCAGACAATTGAATAAAATTGAAAGCATATCAGTCATTACCCAAATGATAAATTGTCAAAATGTGAATGGACAGATTTCAGATGAAGAAATAAATCTATAGTCATACCGAAAAATCTATATCTATATTGATATCTATAGTTATACCTAAAAAGGACTTAAATGCCTCTTGATTAAAGAAATGCAAAATTTTAACAACCCTGAGGTTTCATTTTGTGCCTATCAGATTGGCTAAGATATGTGAGAGATGATTCATTTGTATCCTTACTCTGTTTTAATCAGTATTAATTAATTTGATAGAATCCCATCAGTTCTGTATATAAGGATCTAGAACTGTGACCTGCACATTCTAAGTTCCCTTGCTTAATTATAGGATGTTAATTACGGGCCCTCCATCCTTGTTTTATTTTGCCATGGTAGTCAAGTGCAGCCTGGTAGAGGTGACAACTTACATGAAAAGCCCCTCAAAAAGATCTTTGTACCCCCAGACCAATTCTTTGTCCAGCTTTGTCCAGATCATTTTATGACCATTTAGGCAAGTGACTGATAGTTTGTACCATTTCCTCCTGCCTAAACTAAGGAGATGCATGATCATCTTTTGTGGAGATATCACTTACTTCATGAAACTTATGACCCTGCTGATATATTGTTTAGCTTAGTTTAGCTTTTGCATTGCATGTCAATTATTGGAACTACTCTGGACTGACTGGACATATATAACTTATAAAAATAGGGCCAGGAGACATCTTAGATCATGAGGAGTTGAAGTCCACTGAAATAGAGGTGACTATGGATTATTCAATAAAGTTCCATTGACTCAGAGTTCTGCCTCAATCTCTTTTATTATAAGTGGGATAATTTTAATTCCCACATTTTGCAGAAAAAGAAAATGACAAATGTTGCTGAGTGTGTGGGAAAATTGAAACACTAATGCATTGGTGGAGGTGTGAATTGATTTAACCATTTGAGAGAGGAATTTAGATCTATGCTCAAAGGGATATCAAAATGTGTGTATCATTTTTTTCATCAATACAACTACTAGGTGTGTATCCAACAATATCATAAAGAAAAAGACTCATGTGCAAAAATATAGCAGCTCTTTTTGCTTAGAAAAAAGAATTGCAACTTAAGAGCATGACATCAGTTGGGGAATGATTGGACAGGTTGTAGTATTATGAATGTAATGGGATGCTATTATCTCATAAGAAATGATGAGCAAACTGATTGGAGGGGAAACAAATCTTGTAAAAATGTATATGAACTGATGCTGACTGAAATGAACAGAATCAGGAGAATATTATGCATAACACAATAAAATTGCATGATGATCTACTACAATATATTTAGCTCTTCTCTGCCATCAATGGTTCAAGACAATTCCAAAAGATACATGATGGAAAATGACATTCACATCCAGAGAAAGAAGTATGGAATCTGAATGGGAATCAAAGCATGCCATTTTCACTTTTTTACATTCTTTTTGTTTTTCCTTTTGTTTTGAGTCTTCTTTCAAAACACAACTAATGTAGAAACATGTTTAATATCAATGTACATGTGTAATTTATATAAGAAAGCTCACTTGAGAAAAGGGGAAGAGAGGTAGCTAGATGTCCCAGTGGATAGAATTAGCCCTGAAGGTAGGGCAATATGACTTCAAAGCTGGTCTCAGAGATTTAATGTAACTAGGTGTGTGACCCAAGGCAAGTTACTTAATACCCCGCCCCAGCAATTGCCACAGCAAAACAAAGAAATAACAAAGATTAATAAAAGAATCCCTGTCCTATACAAAAGAAAGAGATACATAGAGAGAAAGAGAGAGAGAGAGAAGAGAAAAGAGAAAGAGACAGAAAGAGAGAGAGAAAAAAGAGAAAGAGAAACAAAGAGAAAAAGAGAGAGAGAGAGAGAGAGAGAGAGAGAGAGAGAGAGAGAGAGAGAGAGAGAGAGAGAGAGAGAGAGAGAGAGAAAGAGAGAGAGAGGGAGGAGGAAAGGAAGAAAGAGAGAAAAATTTGGAGCACAAAATCTTGCTAATAAGAATGTTGAAAACTATATGTGTAATTGAAAAATAAATGAATTGATTAATAAATTTAATCATCACAAATAATTTATAGGTTTACTATATGTCAGGTACTGTACTAAATGATGGGAATATAAATATATGCAAAAAAATAACCCCTGTCCTCAATGAATTTACAATCTAATGGAGGAAAAAGGCACATAAAAGGCAATTTAAAGGGACTGAAGAAGATATGAAGGAATCTAATAATCAAAAGAAAAAAAATCACAGATGAAAAATGGGTTTTGTATTAATCTTAATAAGTATTTATTAAATATTTGTCATAAAGTAGCATCATGTGAAGTGCTATAAATAAAAATAAAATAAAATAAAAAGCAGAAAAATCCCTACTCTAATCAATGGAAGAATTAATAAATTAGAAAGTTATGAAAGGATTTTCATGCAGAAATGAGATTATGGAGCATAAATTTGCAATTGGTCTAGTAAGCAGTTTCCTGACAAGTCACTTAATTGCTCAGTGTCTGAAAATATTACCCAATATTGTTAAATTGTAAAGTAGTTGTTGAATGTTTTTTGCCATAACAAGTTTCTTAACTTGAATCTTCCTACAATAAAGAAATTACAGGCCCCTCACCACATTGCCCTAAATTAACAACAACAAATCTACGTAGGAGTAAATATTCATTAATATTTTAATTGCAGTTTAATTTTCCCAGTCTCATGCCAAGAAAATGTTATTTAAAATTTTATTTTATTTTATTTTAATAGTGCATAATTTTTCCAATTACATGTAAAGCTATTTTTCAATTTTTATTTTTATAAGATTTTGAATTCCATTTTTTCCCATACTTGTTTTACTCCTACTTTCCAAAAAAGCAAGGTGTCTGATATGTATTATACATGTAAAAATCATTTTAAACATATTTCCATGTGATCATGTTGATAAAGAAAAATTCAGAACATAAGAAAAAAAAAACAAGATGAAAATAGTATCCTTTAATCTGCTTTAGTCTTTCTAGTTCTTCCTCTGAATGTGGATGGCATTTTCCATCCAATGTCTAGTGGAATAATCTGGGATCACTGTTGCTGATACTGTGTACCATGTTTTCCTGTTTCTGCTCACAAAACTCTTTCATATAAGGCTTTGCAGGCATTCTTTAAAAACAAACTGTTCGACAATTCTCAGAGGAAGAAATTGAAACTATATCCACTCACATGAAAGAGTGTTCCAAATCACTACTGATCAGAGAAATGCAAATTAAGACCACTCTGAGATACCACTACACACCTGTCAGATTGGCTAAGATGACAGGAACAAATAATGATGAATGTTGGAGGGGATGTGGGGAAACTGGGACACTAATACATTGCTGGTGGAGTTGCGAAAGAATCCAGCCACTCTGGAGAGCAATCTGGAATTATGCCCAAAAAGTTATCAAACTGTGCATACCCTTTGACCCAGCAGCGCTACTACTGGGATTATATCCCAAAGAAATACTAAAGAGAGGAAAGAAACATATATGTGCCAAAATGTTTGTGGCAGCTCTTTTTGTTGTAGCTAGAAACTGGAAGATGAATGGATGTCCATCAGTTGGAGAATGGTTGGGTAAATTGTGGTATATGAAGGTTATGGAATATTATTGCTCAGTAAGAAATGACCAGCAGGAGGGATACAGAGAGGCTTGGAGAGACTTAAATCAACTGATGCTGAGTGAAATGAGCAGAACCAGAAGATCACTGTACACTTCAACAACAATACTGTATGAGGATGTATTCTGATGGAGGTGGAAATCTTCAACATAAAGAAGACCCAATTCACTTCCAGTTGATCAATGATGGACAGAGGTAGCTACACCCAGAGAAGAAACACTGGGAAGTGAATGTAAATTGTTAGCACTAATATCTGTCTGCCCATGTACCTTCGGATTCTAATGTTTATTGTGCAACAAGAAAATGATATTCACACACATGTATTGTACCTAGACTATATTGTAACACATGTAAAATGTATGGGATTGCCTGTCATCGGGGGGAGGGAATAGAGGGAGGGGGGGATAATTTGGAAAAATGAATACAAGGGATAATATTATAAAAATATATATATATATATAATAAAAAATTAAAAAAAAAACTGTTCATCATTTCTTATAGAACACTTTCACTCCTAAGCCAAAACTAATTCAGCCATTCCTTAAATCCTGAGTATGCACTTAATTTCCAATTCCTTGCCAACAAAAAAGAGCTGCTACAAAAACATTTTTGCACATGTGTAATTTCTTGGTGATGAATTGTGGAATCCCTTTGATAATATATTGCTTGATTTTTTCATTAATATTCATGAGGAAAATTGCTGTATGATATTTTCCTTTGTTTTTATTCTCCTTCCTTACCAGTAACATATTTCTATGACAAAATAAATTTTACTAGACTCCTTTTTTTATTTGTCGGAATAGTTTATGCAATATTAAAATTAATTATTCTTTAAATGCTTGATATAATTCATTTGTAAATTCATCTGGCCTTGGTGATTTCTTCTTAGGGAATTTATTGATTGCATTTCCAATTTCTTTTTCAAAAATTATTTTCTTGTTGCATACTATATATGTGTATACATATATATTGTTTATGTTACATATTGTTATATACTATTATGTATATTATATTGTTATATCATATATTGTTCATATGTAACACAAACACACATATATGTGATGTTTGTAATCTTCATCCATTTCATTTTGTTTGTCAGATTTATTGGCATACAGTTTGGCAACACAGCTGCCACTCTTATTGTTTTATTTTAATACTTTATATTATTTCTTTAGTTTCCTCTTCAGTGATGATAAATCTTGTCCTTTTATATTTGATACTTATTATTTGATTGCCTTCTTTTTTAAATCAAATCAACCAAATGTGAATTGATTTTAGTGATTTTTCATGAAACCATAATTTTAAATTACTTAATGAAATAGTTTTATTATTTTTAATTTTATTAATCTCTGCTTTTCAGAATTTCTAATTTGGTATTTAATTGGGGATTTTGATTTTGTATTTTTCTAGCTTTTTTGGTTGCATGCCCAGTTCAATAAATTCTCCTTTCCCTGTACTATCCATGTAAGAATATAGAAATTTTAAAAAATGTTGAAGAACTGTTTGCCCTCTATCCCATAAAGTTTTGGTATGTTGTCATGTTATTTTTCTTTTCTTTCTTTTTTTTCAATTATTAAAGCTTTATATTTTCAAAACATTTGCATGGATAATTTTTCAACACCAACCCTTGCCAAAGCTTGTGTTCCAAATTTTCCCCTCTCCTCCCATTCTCTCACTTAGATGGCAAGCAGTTCAATAAATGTTAAATATAGTAGAAATATATGTTAAATCCAATATATGCATACATATTTACACAATTATTTTGTTGCATAAGAAAAATCAAATCAAACCAGAAAAAAATGAGAAAGAAAATAAAATGCAATCCAAAAACAAAAAGAGTAAAAGTGCTATGTTGTGAACCACACTCAGTTTCCACAGTTCTCTTTCTGGATGTAGATGACTATCACACGATTGTTGGAACTGGTATGAATCACCTCATTGTTGAAGAGAACCATGTCTATCAGAATTGATCATCGTATGATCTTATTGCCATGTACAAGGATCTCCTGGTTCATCTCATTTCACTTAGCATCAATTCATGTAAGTCTCTCCAGGCTTTTCTGAAATCATCCTGTTGATCATTTCTTATAGTACAACCATATTCCAAAACATTTATATACCATAACTTATTCAGCCATTCTCCTACTAATGAATATCCACTCAGCTTCTAGTTTCTTGCCACTACAAAAAGGGTTGTCACAAACATTTTTGCACATGTGGATCCCTTTCCCTCCCTTAAGATCTCTTCTGGATGTAAACCTAGTAGAAACACTGCTGGATTAAATGGTATGCAAAGTTTGATAACATTTTTAGCATTGTTTCAAATTATTCTCCAGAATAATTGGATCTATTCACAGTTCCATTAACAATATATTAGTCTTATATTTTTTCCACATCCTCTCCAATATTCATCATTACTTTCTTTTCCTGTCATCTTAGCCAATCTGAGAGGCATGTAGTAATACCTCAGAGTTGTCTTAATTTGAATTTTTATGATCACTACTGATTTAGAGCACCTTTTCATATGACTAGAAATGGTTTCAATTTCTTCATCTGAAAATAATCTGATCATCTCTTTTGACCATTTATCAATTGGAGAATGGCTTAAATTCTTCTAAATTTAAGTCAATTCTCTATATATTTAGAAATATATAGAGTAAATATTTCAAGCATTTATCAAAATCCTTGAATGTAAAAAATGTTTTTCTAGTTGATTTGTTTCCCTTCTAATCTTTTCTGCATTGGTTTTGTATGTACAAAAACTTTTAAATATAATGTAATTGAAATTATATATTCTGTGTACAATAATGTAATCCACTTCTTTTTAGCCGCAAAATTCCTTCCTACTTTATTCTGAGAAGAAAACTTATTTTTCTTCTAATTTGCTAATAATATCACTCTTTATATCTAAATCATAAATCCATTTCAATCTTATCTTTATATAAGGTGTTAGATGTGGATCTCTGCCTAATTTCTGCCATACTAGATTCCAATTTTTCCAGAAGATTTTGTCAAATAACAGTCTTTGATGACAAAAATCTGGGGTCTTTGGATTTGTCAAAGATTAAATTACTATAGTCATTGATTATGATGTCCTTTGAACCTAATCTATTGCACTGATTGACTAGTCTATTTCTTAGTGCTAAATGGTTTTGATGATCACTGCTTTATAATATAGTTTTATATCTGGTACAGCTAGGCCATCTTCAATTGCTTGTAATTTTGTTCTTCCAGATGAACTTTGTTATTATTTTTTTATAGATCGCTAACATAATTCCTTGGAAGTTTTACTGTTATGGCACTGAATAAGTAGGTTAATTTATATAGTATTTTTATTTTTATTATATTTGCTGGTCTTATCCATGAGCATTTGATATTTTCCCAAGAGATTACATATGACTTTCTTTGTGTTGAAAGCATTTGTAATTGTGTTCATATAGTTCCTGATTTTGTCTTGGCAGGCAGATTTATAGCTTGTTTTTTTTTTTTTTGTTTGTTTGTTTGTTTGTTTTTGTTTGTTTTTAATTGGACAATTTAAGTAATTTATTTCTGCTTCTGTTACCTGGGCAATTTGTATTTTTGTAAATATCCCTCAATTTCACTTAGATTATCAGATTTATTGACATATGCTTGAACAAAATATCTCTTAATTATTGCTTTGGTTTCATCTTCATTGGTGGAAATTTCTTCCTTTTCATTTTTGCTTCAAATAATATGCTTTTCTTCTTTTCTTTTCTAATTAAATATCTATTTTGTTGCTTTTTTCATAAAGTCAACTCTTTTTGTTTATTATTTCAATAATTTTCTTACTTTCAATTTTATTAATCTCCCATTTTATTTTTATAATTTCAAATTTGGTATTTAATTTGGGGGATAATTCATTCTTTTTGTAGCTTCTTTAATTGTGAGCCAAATTCATTAATCTCTTTCTGTATTTTTTGCAAGTAAGCATCTACAGATATAAACCATTCCCCAAGAATTGCTTTGGCTGCCTCCCATAAATTTTGTTAAGTTGTCTCACTATTGTCATTATCTTGGATGAAATTTTCAATTATGTCTATGACTTGATGTTTCAAAACTCACTTGTTCTTTAGGATTAGATTACTTTGTTTTCAATTAACTTTTGGTCTATTTCCCCCTAATCTTCATATCATATGATTTTTATTGCATCATGATCTGAAAAAGAAATATTTATTATTTCTCACTTTCTGCATTTGATTTTGAGAATTTTATGCCCTAATACATGATCAGTTTTTCTACATGCTCCATGTACTGCTGTGAAAATAAAAGTGTTCCTTTTTGTCTTCATTTAATTTTCTCCAAAGTTCTATCATATATGAATTTTCTAGAATTCTATTTACCTTCTTAACTTCTTTCTTATTTATTTTGTGGTTTCATTTATCTAGTTCTGAAAAAGCAACATTGATATCCCCCTGGCCTAGAGGGATCATAAAAAATATAGTTTTGCTATTTTTTTCTTGCAGTTCTCTAACTTCTCCTTTAGGAATTTGTATTATATACCTCTTTGTGCACATATGTTTACTGCAGATATTACTTCTTTATCTATGGTACATTTTAGATAGATATAGTTTCCTTCCTTATCTCCTTTAATTAGATCTGTTTTTTTCTTTTGCTTATTCTGAGATTAGATTTACTACCTCTGCCTTCTTTTACTTCAGTTGAAGCATGAAATATTCTGCTCCAGTTTTTTATCTTTATTCTGACCATATTACTCTGATTTAAATGTTTTTTTTCTTCTAACCAATAAATAGTTGGGTGCTGACTTTTAATCCAGTCTGCTATCTGACTCCGTTTTATGGGAAAAGTCATGCCATTCACATTCACAGTTAAATTTACTAACTTTGTATTTCCTGACATCATGTTTTCTCCCAGTTATAGTTTTCTCTTTACTTTCTCCCTTTCCCTCCTCCCCAGTATTTTGCTTCTGTCAACCACCTCCCTCAAACAGCCTTCCCCTTTTACAGCCCCTTCCCTTTTTTTATGCCTTTTCCTCTACTTTTGTTCTTCCTTCTATTAGCCTCTCCCTTTCCTTTTCTCTTTCCACTTCTACTTCCCTACAGAGTGAGGCAAGTTTCCCTGTGAAGCTAAATGTGTTTGATATTCTCTCTTTGAGCCAAATATGATGAGAGTAAGATTCACAAAATAGTCACTCCCTCTATTATGATAGGTCTTTTTCTTCCTTCTTCATAAGATGTAACTTCCCCATTTAAAGTCCATCTTCCTCTTCTTCCAATAAAATCAACTATCCCCCTCTAAATTTTTTATATCATAACAAGAAAATGAAATTATATTTGTACCCTCTAAGTATACTCACAACAGAGATATATATTTCAAGAGTTAAACATGTCATCTACCCATATAGAGCTGTAAGTTTTAAATTTTACTTTTTATTTTCTTTTTGCATCTTTTATGCTTCTCTTGAGTTCTGAATTTGCATATCAGATTTTCTATTCATCTCTCATCTTTTCATCAGAAATAAATGAAATTTACCTGTTCCATTGTCCATCTTTTTTCTTGAAAGATAATGCTCAATTTTGCTGGATAGCTGATTCTTGGCTGTAATTCAAGTTCCTTTGCCTTTTGGAATATCAGATCCCATGCCCTTCAATCTTTAAAGTGTAAGCTATTAGGTCCTGGGTAATCCTGATTGTGGCTCTTCAATATTTTAATTTCTTCTGTCTGGAAGGTCACAGTATTTTCTCCTTGATTTGATTAATTCTAAAGTTTATTTAGCTATGATGTTCCTTGAAGTTTCCATTGGTGAATTCTTTCAATGGCTATTTTGAATTCTAGTTCTAGGACATCCTGGTAATTTTCCTTGATGATTTCCTGAAAAATGATAACTAGGCTCTTTTGTACATCATAGTTTTTAGGGAGTTCAATAATTCTTAGATTGTCTCTTCTAGATCTATTTTCCAGGTCAGTTGTTTTTCTGATGAGGAATTTTCATCTAATTTTATTTTTTTAATTTCCTTTCACTGATTCTTATAGTCTCATTGAGTCATTTATTTCGTCCATTTCTTCAACTCTAATTTTCAATGAATTAGTTTCTTCAGTTAGATTTTTTTATCTCCTTATGCATCTGGCCAATTACACTCTTAAATGAGGTATTTGTGTTATGTTCATTGCATTTTTTTTTCCATTTCACTTGTTTTTTTTTTTTAATGAATTGTTTTTTATGTATATTTTGTAAAGAATTATGTGTTGTTGTTGTTGTTGTTGTTGTTGTTGTTGTTTTTCATTTCATCAAATCTCTTTTGTAAGGTGTTATTTGCTTTTTTTCCATTTTATCAGATCTGTTTTTAAGAAGTTTTCTTCAGATAATTTCTATTTCTTTCTTTCTTTCTTTCTTTCTTTCTTTCTTTCTTTCTTTCTTTCTTTCTTTCTTTCTTTTTTTTTTTTTTTTTGCTTTTCCCAACTGTCTTGCCAAGTTCATATTTCCTTTCCCCATTTTTCTTCTAAATCTCTTCCAAGAGAGCCTTATGGAACTATGAATAATCAATTTGCTTCAATATGTATAAATTTATTGAGATTTGACCAAGCACTCATTAAATAGCAGTCATCATACTAAGATCTGATAATGTGAAGGCAAAAATAGCTTTGAGACTTTGCTTTCTCATAGGGGAATATTATAGAAACATAGGTAAATATAAAATACAAAATAAATAGAACTTGCATTACATCTACTATGTTCCAGATACTGTGCTAAATGCTTGTCTTTTTTAATTACCTCATTTGATTCTTATATAACAATCTTCTGAGGACAAGTATAAATAAAGGTTTGGTGACTTGCTCGGAGTCATTTAGTTAGGACATATGTGAGATTACATTTGACCTCAGATCTTATTGAATCCAGGCCTGATTCTGTATTCATTGCATTATCTCATATTACAGAGGTCAAGGATAAGATGGGAAAAGGTCAATGGTTTTTAAAAATAATATCATTACTAATGGTTCAGAAAATAGTATCAGCCATGGTGGAAAGGGGAGCCAGAATATGAGGGACTGAGAAGTGAGTAAAAGGTGAGAAAGTAGAGGCAATAAGCTTTTTCTCTTTAGAGAATAAATAATACATAATGCATTATGTTTTTTAGCTGCTCACTATGATTAATAAATTATAAACTCACTTAAAGTGTAGCATAATTCATAATATTTTTTTCATTATATATTTTCTAAATCGTAAAACAGAATTTGTGTAATTCTTTTCACAGAAATGTGCAGATTTCAGCTGTTGCTGTGAAAAAGAATCACAGAAGTTTAGTGGATGACTTAGTACACAATGATTTGACCATCTGGCTCAATTCATGTCTGAATTAGAGACACTTATATAAGATACCAGGTAAGAATTCATTCAGTCACTACTTAAAGACCTCTAATGAGATAGAGCCAAGATGACAAAGTAAAGTCAAAGACACTCCTGAGCTTTGCCTCAAATCCCTTTGAATATCTTTAGTGAATGATTCTAAAAACATTCTAAAGAGGTATAACCCACAAAAATATAGATGGGGAAAAAATTAGCCCAAGACAACTTAGATAATTACTTGAAAAGGTTTCTTGCACCTGGTATGAGAGACAAAACAATACAGATAATGCCCCAACAAATCAGGAGCAACTCACTGTGAAACTGAATCAGTGGCAGTTTCCAGACCTCTCATTCCACAGATGATAAGGAGGTTTAATAAATGGTTTAAAGATTACATAGGACTCTCTAGTAGCATCTAGTCAGAACATTGTTGCTTTGTACAAACTGAGTTCCAGATCAAAAAGTTACGTGGCAGTGGCAGTCCTAGGGTAAGAAGAGAAAAAAAGCACACTATAGCTTATAACCACTGTGGAACAATGATGCTCTTCACAGTTTGAGAGCAGGAAAATGTGCTTGCAGTAGTCACTCACACACTAGGATACAGGCTAGGACAATAATAACCATACCTAACCTTAGGTAATACCACCTTGGAAGAACTGCAGGGCTCTAGAAGTATATTTGAAAACAATTACACAGAACTCCTGTTGCTTGGGACAATTTGCACTCCACCCTGGAAGAAAAGCGCTATTTTTAAAAATAGATGAATAAAACTAAAAATTTACTTACCAAAAAAATTCCAATGCTTGATCTTTCATATAGGAAAGACAAAGTGTAGCTAGGTAGATAGGTAGAAAAGCACATAAACATATACATACATACATATCTATCTATCTATCTATCTATCTATCTATCTATCTATATATACACATACATATACATACATATACACATATATATGCATTGTGCATTTACATACATATATGTTATGTGTATGCATATAAGAAAAATATATATGCTGACACATATACAAGTAGTCTTATGTATATATTATATATGCATATGCATATATAAACATGTACACCCAGAGCCAGGAATGTGGAGCAGGGTTGAAACAAGATTGCCTGGTCATTGTCAATGGTTAATACTGTTCCACAACATTTCTGAGACTGAGGTAAAGATATTCTCACTAGATGGTAAGTGAAGGATAGAAGCAAATGGAAAGGAAAAAAAAAGTCTCAAAATGATAGTTGGTATGGTCTCATGTCCTATCAGTTCAAGCTCTTTAATATTTATTAGCATTTAATTTGTATAAACAATGTTTTAGAATTGTTGTTATTGTTGTTTTAAAAGGACAAGAGGTTTTGTCCCGTAACAAATTTAATAACAAATTGCAAGTGAAAAAATTGGGAATGCTTTTCCTTGTTTACCCAAATTTTGTCTATTATGTGGAAGAAAAGTAAATAATTATAACACTGTCAACTGCACTAGGGAGGGGGGATAAAGGATAAAGACTAAAAATATAGAGTAATGAAGTGAGAAATTTTCTTTTCTTTTTTAAAATGGTATTTTGTTTTTCCAATTATATGTAAAGATTGTTTTTCACATTCATACTTGTAAGATTTTGAGTTCCAATATTTTCCCCTCCATCCCTTCCTTCTCTACAAGAGGTGTAAGTTATATATGCAAATTATTTTAAACATATTTCCATATTACTCATGTCATGAAACAAACAAACAAAAAATAACAAAATGGAGGAAAATAAAAAACATGAAAAAGAACAAAATCTCAAACCAGAACAAAAAAAGTGAAAATAGTATGTTTCAATCTTTTTTCAGTCTCCACAGTTGTCCCTCTGGATGCAAATACACGTTTTCCATGCCAAGTCTATTGATACTATTTTGAATCACCAAATTGTAAAGAAGAACTAAATTTTATCATAGTTCATTATCATTTAATCTTATTGTTACTGTATACAATATTCTCCTGGTTCTGCTCACTTCATTCAGTATTACTTAAATCTTTTCAGAATCAGTCTTTCTAGACTTTTCTGAAATCAACTTGCTCATCACTTATCATATAAAAATAGTATTCCATTAAATGGATATTTAACCATTTCTCAATTGATGGGGATCCACTCAATTTCCAAATCCTTCCCACCACAAAAAGAGCTTCTATAAACATGTTTACATATATAGGCTTTTTTCCCTCATTTATAATCATGTTGGAATGCAGACACAATATTAACAGATACAGAATCAAGGGGCACAAAGAATTTTATAGTTTTTTGGGCATACTTAAAAATTGGTCCCTAGAATGTATGAATCAGTTCACAACTCCATCAATAGTACATTAATATCCTAGTTTTCCCACATCCCCTTAAAATTTTAACACTATCTTTTCCTTTCATCATGATCAATCTGATTAATCTAAGATCCAGTAATGGTAATGTGGGTCAGAAGTATATACAATTTATTTAAAATTATTTTAGAAGTTGTTTTTTTTTATTTTCAAAACATATTCAAAAATAATTTTTTCAACAATGATCCTTGAAAAATCTTGCATTCAAATTTTGCTCTTCTTTTCCCCAACTTCTCTTATAGATAGCTTGTAATCCAATGTATATTAAACATGGTAAAATATATGTTAAATCCAAAATAGGCATATCTATTTATATAATTATCTTGCTGCAAAGAAATATCAGATCAAAAAGTAAAAGAAAATAAGAAATAAAATAAAATTCAATCAAACTTCAAAAAGAGTGAAAGGCTATGATGCAAACCATCCTCAATTCCCATAGTCCTTTTTCTGGATGTAAATGGCTCTCATCATCACAAGATTGCAATGTTCTTGGTGGTTTTCTGGGGCAGCCTTCTTTTCAGATCAAACCTTGTTTTTTTATAAGTCCAACCATGCTCTCTATTTGTCCCATTTCAGTTAGTTTAGCCCCTTACAAATTTTGTTTTTGTATATTGTTATACACACCCAAAGTTCTGGGTCACAAATGTAGGACCTTGGCACCAAATTGGGCACCAAATATCATGTTTTCTGTTGTTTTTCTGGGGGTCTTAAAGCAGCCTTCTTTTCAGTTCAGTAATCACCACAAAAATAGCCAGGTGTTAAAGACCAAATCCTTTGTTATATCCCTGTTTAGGATCCCTCCCTCCTCTCTTTAAATCCTTTCGCCTTTCTGGTACCCTTACCTTATTACTCTTTTCCTTTTCCCTTTTCCTCTCCCCTTTTTAATGAGGTAAGAGAGAATTCTTTGTAAAACAAATATATCAATTATTTTCTCTTTGAGCAAATTCTGATAAGAGTACACTTCATGCAATGTTATTACCCCTCTCTAAATTCCCTCAGATATGATAAGTTGTTTTCTTTTCCTCTTCCTGGGATGTAATTTCCCTCTTTTTATCTCCCCTTTTCCCATTTTCTGACACTATCCCCTTTCATTTTACTTCCCTTTTTTATGTTATATCAGTAAAATCAAATTATACATGTGGTCTTAATGTATATCCACAACAGAAATACAGTTCTTAAAAGTTCCTTTTACCTTTTTCTGCTTCTCATGAGTCTTATGGTTGGAGATCGATTTTTTGTTTGTTTGTTTTTATTTAGATCTGGATTTTTCCTTAGAAATAAATAGAATTCATCTGTTTCATTAAATATCTTCTTCCATGGAAGAAAATGCTCAACTTAGCTGGGTACTTTATTCTTAGCTGCATTCCAAGTTCTTTTGCCTTTTGGAATATCATATTTCCGGTCCTTCAATCCTATAATGTAGAGGCAGCCAGATCTTGAGTGACCCTTATTGTGGCACCTCGGTATTTGAATTGCTTTTTCCTAGCTGCTTGTAATATTATTTCCTTAGTCTGATAGTTCTGAAGTTTGGCCACAATATTCTGTGGAGTTTTTTTTTTTTTTTTGGGGGGGAGGGGGTCTGTTTCAGAAGGTGTTTGATGAATTCTTTCAATGCCTGTTTTACCTTCTGGTTCTATTACCTCTGGGCAGTTCTCTTTGAAGATTTCCTGTAGAATAGAATCTAGGCTCTTTTTTTCATCACAATTTTCAGGAAGTCCAATAATCCTCAGATTATCTCTTCTAGATCTATTTTTTCCAGGTCTGTCGATTTTCCAAGTAAATATTTGACATTTTTCTCCTTTTTTTTTTTTTTTTTTTTTTTGGTTTTGCTTGACTGATTCTTGGTGTCTCAATGAATCATTCATTTCTATTTATTCAGTTCTGATTTTTAATGACTTATTTTTTTCCTTAGCTTTTTTTTTTACTTCTTTTTGCCTATGTCCAATTGAGTTTTTAAATGAGTTGTTTTGCTCTATGAATTTTTTTTTTTCCATTTCACTAATATATATTTTGTGTGTGTGTGAGTAATTTTCTTTTTCCAATTCACAAATACTAATTTCTTGGGAATTCTTTATCTTTTCCAATTCACAAATCCTACTTTCCAGGAATTTTTAAACTTTTTACAATTCACAAATTCTGTTTCCCTGTACTTCCTGGAAATTCTTTATCTTTTCTAATTTGCATTTTAGGACATTGTTACTATTTTGCATAGCTTCTCTTTCATTTCCCTATTTTTCTTATAACTCTCTTTTAAGGTTTTTAATATTCTCTTCTACGAGAGAGTTAGGTGATGAGGGCCAGGTAAACATTTCCCTTCAGGGTATTATCTGGAGACTGTTTACTGTTATTCTCCTTGGGAATGCAAACCTGTTGTCTTTCTGTATAGAAGCTATTGATTGTCCTTTTAATTTTTTTACTCATTTTTAAAAACCTATAGGGTCTGCCTTCAGGGCAAGGAGATTACCAGTTTCTTCTGCATAACAAAGATAGGTATATGGAAGGCAGCTGTCTTGTGAACTGGCTGCAAAGGTACAAGGGTGCTCTGGAAAAGAGTTTCCCCCCCTGAAGCGATTCAGAGCTGGTTAGCATAGGCTGGGCTGCAGAAGTGGCCAATGAAGAGCCCTGCTGTGTGGCCTAGCAACTGCCCTGAGGCTAGAGGCTTAACAGTGAAAGTATCACAACCCCAGGCCAAAGCCCACAATGAGGCTGAAGATATTAGCAGCTGACCAGCAAATAGCCCCAAGGCACAGACCTGAATTGTCTCTGCCCCAGGGCAACACAGTTGCAGCTGTGGAAGTTTTGCTGCTGTGGAAGTTCCTCTGCCTCAGGCCGATGCCCTACATTGTGCATATTAGAGGCTGCCCGGTCTGTATCCCTCTGGCTTGCAGATTCTTAAGGGCCCCAAGGAAAAGCTCAGTATAGGCAAAGGCAGCTGCATAGCTGTGCTGTGATATGTGCTGTCCTTTCCGGTTTTGGATGGACAGACTATAGCTTCTGGCGTTTTTTAAAGTGGCTATGATTTCTCTGCAGGTCTGCTTTTTGCAAGCAGGGTAGAGCCATCAGCCTATGCCAGAGTTGTCTGTCTCTGTAGCTTTTCTAATTTTGATTTTGAGATCTTTATGTCCTAATATATGGTCTATTTTTGTATAGGATCCATGAACTGCTGAGAAGAAAGTATATTCCTTTCTATTGCCATTCAATTTTGTCCAAAGCTCTATCATACCTAGTTTTTATAATGTTCTATTTACTTTTTAAATTTCTTTCTTATTTGTTTTGTGGTATGCTTTGTCTAAATCTGAGAGTGCAAGGTTGAGATCTCCCACTATTATAGTTTTACTGTCTATTTCTTCTTGCAATTCTCTTAACTTTTCCTTTAGAAAGTTAGATGCTATACCACTTGGTGCATATATGTTTAGTATTGATATGGCTTCATTATTTATGCTACCTTTCAGCAGGATATAGTTTCCTTCCTTAACTTTTTTAACTAGATCAACTTCTGCTTTTGCTTGATCTGAGATAAGGATAGCTACCCCTGCTTTTTTGGCTTTACCTAAAGCATAATAGATTCTGCTCCAACCTTTTATCTTTACTCTGTATTTATCTCCCTGCTTTAAGTGTGTTTCCTGCAGACAACATATTGTAGGGTTCTGATTTTTGATCCAATCTGTTATCCGTCTCCATTTGATGGCAGCGTTCATCCCATTCATGTTTACAGTTAAAATTACTAATTCTGTATTTCCTGCCATCATATTATCCCCAGATTATGCTTTTTCCCTTGACCCTCCTGATCCCCCTCCCCGACATTTCATTTACAGAACCCCCTTGTGACGCACAGCCCTCCCTTTTTTTAGTATCCCTCCCCCCTTCCTCCAAGTCCCTTCACTTATTCTCCTTTTCCTTTTCCCTTTTCCTCTCCCCCCTTTTAATGAAGTGAGAGAAAATTCTCTGCAAAACAAATATGTCAATTATTTACTCTTTGAGCCTCTTCTGATGAGAGTAAGATTCACAAAATGATTCTCCCCCTCACTAAATTCCCTCAGATATGGTGTATTTTCTATGCCTCTTCCTGGGATGTAGTTTCCCTCTTTTTATCATTCCTTCCCCTTTTTCTGAAACGACCTCCTTCCCTTTACTACACCCCCTTTTTTATTTTATATTAGTAAAATCAAATTATCCATGAGTACTTTTTATATACCCACAACAGAGTTACATTTCTCAAGGGTTCTGTGTACCTTTTTCTGTTTCTCTTCAGTCTTGTGGATGTAGATCAAATTTTTTGTTTAAGTCTGTTTTTTTTTCTTAGAAACATATAGAATTCCTCTATTTCATTGAATGACCATCTTCTTCCATGGAAAAAGATGCTAAACTTAGCTGGGTAGTTCATTCTTGTTTGCAGTCCTTGATCTTTTGCCTTATGGAATAGCAGGTTCCAGGCCCTTCTATCTTTTAATGTGGAAGCAGCCAGATTTTGAGTGACACTTATTGTGGCACCTTGGTATTTAAGTTGTTTTTTTCTAGCTGCTTGCAGGATTTTCTCCTTTGTGTGGTAATTCTGCAACTTAGCCACAATATTCCGTGGTGTTCTTTTTTTAGGGTCTATTTCAGAAGGAGTTCAATGAATTCTTTCCACATCTACTTTCCCTTCTGTTTCTATTATCTCTGGACTGTTCTCTTTGATAATTTCCTGTAAAATAGAATCTAGGCTCTTTTTTGGTCATAGTTTTCTGGAAGTCCAATGATCCGCAGATTATCTCTCCTAGATCTATTTTCCAGGTCTATAGATTTTCCCAGTAAGTATTTGACATTGTTCTCCAGCTTCTCATTTTTTTTGTTTTGTTTTGTTTGACTGATTCTTGGGTTCTCTGTGAATCATTCATTTCTATTTGTTCCATCCTGACTTTTAAGAAGTTATTTTCTTCTTTCACAGTTTTTAGTACTTTTTGTAAATGCTCAATTTCATTTTTAAATGAATTATTTTGCTCTATTGAATTTTTTCCATTTCCCTAATTTTTTTTTGAGAATTATTTTCTTTTTCCAATTCAGAAATTCTATTTTCTTGAGACTTTTTTGTCTTTTCCCATTCAGAAATCCTACTTTCCTGTGATTTTTAAACCTTTTCTAATTCACAAATTTTGTTTCCTTGCATCTCCTGTGAATTCTTTATTTTTTCCAACTCCAATTTCAGGACGTTGTTATTCTCTATCATAGCTTCTCTTTCCTTTCCCCATTTTTCTTCAAACTCTCTTAACTTTTTAATAGTCTCTTCTAGGAGAGAGTTATGTGATGGGGGGCAGGAATCATTCCCCTTTAGGTTGTTATCTGCTGACTCTCTGCTGTTAACTTCCTCGGGGTTGGTTACCAGCTCTTTCTCTGTGTAGAAGGATTCTATAGTTTTTGTTTCTTTTTTGTTCATACTTAAAAAAATCTTTTGGGGTCTGTCTCTGGGGTAGGAAATTATTTATTTGTTTTTTTACCAGCTTCCTCCCAGACAGGATGGATGCAGCGGCTCCTGCCCCTGAGCTAAGAGAGAGCTCTGGGAGGGAGTTCCCCACCCCCTCCCTGGAAGTGCTTCAGAGGTGACTTGCACTGCTGTGCCTTGAGGGCGCTGTTTTTTAGCGGCTTCCCTGATGTTTGAGATTGAACAGTAAAGAAGACACAAAGCCCGACCTATGCGTCCCGGTGGGGCGTGGATATCTGCATCAGGTTACGTGAAAAGCCCCTGCGCTCAAACTGGAATATAAACCAAACAGTATAACAGTACATTAAGTGAACAAACAGGTTCCAGAATTCAGCTATTCTATTAAGCCAGACATATGGGACCAGGATTTTAATTTACTCTATGGACTATTGCTAGCTATGTGACAATGGGCAAATTATTTAATCACTGTTTGCTTCATTTTATTTAACTATAAAATGAGGATAATACAAACAAAGAAGTAAAAAAAGGAACATTCATGAATATAATTTCTTCTATTCATATAAATGCATGTATATATATGTATTATATATCTATACATATAGATATAATATATATATATACATATATATATATTATATGAGTAGAAGGAATTATATATATGTATATAGATATACTTTTTCTTGAACTGGTAATTTGTTGTTATATATTTTGAAACTTCCCTGATGTTCTCTTGGTCATATGACATGTTTTCTTTTCTTTTGGATTTACTTTCTTTTTTCTTTATTCCTTATTCTGTTTTTTTAAGCAAAATAAACTTAAAATATGTAAAATAGTACTACTTTTTTCATTATTTTTTTAAAATTAAAAAATGGTCATTTTTCTTTCTCTATGTGTGTAACAAGCAATTTGGGTAATATGGAATGAATAATTTCTGACACAAAATGGGGGCTAATATTTTTAAATAATTAATAAATGACTATTTTACCATTTTATGAGTTTTCATTTCTAATATATTATTGAAATATATTCTTTTTTAAAAATTTAATACAGTTTAAAACTGCTGCTAGAAAAATTAGATTTACCAATAAAAGTGTCATTTTATATTTTGCGAACTCTCTTGGGGATAATAATAAAGCTAAACAAATTTCCTTGTATTTTCTAAATGAGAGAACAAAAATGATAAAAACTAACCAATAAGAAAATATTTTAAAAACTGTTGGGAAAACTGGAAATTAGTGTGGCAGAAATTAGATATGGATCCACACTTAACACCATATACCAAGATAAGATCAAAATGGGTCTGTGATTTAGGCATAAAGAGGGAGATAATAAATAGATTAGAGGAACAGAGGATAATCTACCTCTCAGACTTGTGGAGGAGGAAGGAATTTATGACCAGAGGAGAACTAGAGATCATTATTGATCACAAAATAGAAGATTTTGATTACATCAAACTAAAAAGTTTCTGTACAAATAATACTAATGCAAACAAGATTAGAAGGGAAGTAACCAATTGGGAAAATATTTTTAAAAGCAAAGGTTCTGACAAAGGTCTCATTTCCAAAATATATAGAGAACTGACCCTAATTTATAAGAAAACGAACCATTCTCCAATTGATAAATGGTCAAAGGATATGAACAGACAATTCTCAGAGGAAGAAATTGAAACTATATCCACTCACATGAAAGAGTGTTCCAAATCACTACTGATCAGAGAAATGCAAATTAAGACCACTCTGAGATACCACTACACACCTGTCAGATTGGCTAAGATGACAGGAACAAATAATGACAAATGTTGGAGGGGATGTGGGGAAATTGGGACACTAATGCATTGCTGGTGGAGTTGTGAAAGAATCCAGCCATTCTGGAGAGCAATCTGGAATTATGCCCAAAAAGTTATCAAACTGTGCATACCCTTTGACCCAGCAGCGCTACTACTGGGATTATATCCCAAAGAAATACTAAAGAGCGAAAAGAGACATATATGTGCCAAAATGTTTGTGGCAGCTCTTTTTGTTGTAGCTAGAAACTGGAAGATGAATGGATGTCCATCAGTTGGAGAATGGTTGGGTAAATTGTGGTATATGAAGGTTATGGAATATTATTGCTCGGTAAGAAATGACCAGCAGGAGGAATATAGAGAGGCCTGGAGAGACTTAAATCAACTGATGCTGAGTGAAATGAGCAGAACCAGAAGATCACTGTACACTTCAACAACAATACTGTATGAGGATGTATTCTGATGGAAGTGGAAATCTTCAACATAAAGAAGATCCAACTCACTTCCAGTTGATCAATGATGGACAGAGGTAGCTATACCCAGAGAAGAAACACTGGGAAATGAATGTAAATTGTTAGCACTAATATCTGTCTGCCCAGGTTGCATGTGCCTTCGGATTCTAATGTTTATTGTGCAACAAGAAAATGATATTCGCACACATGTATTGTACCTAGACTATATTGTAACACATGTAAAATGTATGGTATTGCCTGTCGTCGGGGGGAGGGAATAGATGGAGGGGGGGTAATTTGGAAAAATGAATACAAGGGATAATATTATAAAATATATATATATATATATATATATATATATATATATATATATATATATATAAAATAAAAAAAAAAGAAAATGAGGAAAATAAAAAAAAGAAAAAAAAAGAAAATATTTTAAATGCAAAGATAGGGTAGAGGAGGATATAGTTTAGTTTGTTAAAGTCTGTTATAGAGTTTAAAGTATAAAATAATTTGATGGGACTAATTTAAACAATTTTGTTTTTAATTATTTGTTTTCATAATATAGAGACTAGATATGAGGAAGAAACCCTATTCTAGTAAGTCTGATGACTCATCTATGATGCTAGATTTATAGTTTTCCTGAGAAGGAACATTCACATGAGGCTTGCTGAATTACCAGAAACTGTTATCATAATGCATGTGTTTAGGACTATTTCTGGCCATGCTGTTATCTATCTACACACACACACACACACACACACACACACACACACACACACATACACACACAGAGAGAGAGAGAGAGAGAGAGAGAGAGAGAGAGAGAGAGAGAGAGAGAGAGAAACAGATATACACACATACAGAGAGAGAGAAAAAGAGAGAGAGAAAGTTCAATTTCTACACTTTTTACCTCAAAACAGCCAAAATTGTCCAAAAAAAATCTTAGAAGATCTAATAAAAATATAATTAGAAGGAAAGTATTCCTTACATAAAACAACAACAACAAAAAACAAACAAACAAACAAACAAAAACAAACAAACAAAAAAAACTAAAGAGAGACTAAGGAAGTAAGCAAAGAAAGTCTAGTCCCTCTTCATAACGTAACCAGCAATTTTCCCAGTTCATCATACAAAGGGAATGATATCACTACCATGCTTCTTTTCACATGGAAACTACATAAAGTATCTGGAACTCTGTATTCCCATATTCCTAAATATATGTGTGTAGAACTAGAAAGGGAGGAAGGAAGGAAGAAAGGAAGGAAGGGAGGGAGGAAGGAAGGAAGGAAGGAAGGAAGGAAGGAAGGAAGGAAGGAAGGAAGGAAGGAAGGAAGGAAGGAGAGAAGCAAGGAAGGAAAGAAGGAAGGAATGAATGAAGGAACGAAGCAACGAAGGAACGAAGGAAGGAGGAATAAAAGAATTTCTTTTGGAATATAGATAGAGCAATAGATATTCATCAATTTTAAAAATGAGGAAAATAGTTGAAATAACTCCTAATAAAGCAGGGAAAACAAAGAAGTACATTCAATATTAATATCCTTCAAATTTAAATATAATCCTTTATAGACAAAAATTGGTTTTAATAGAATTTACAAATTCTAAACAGTCATTCTGAGAAAACTAGATTTCAATGAGTCTTTGAAAAATACTCATGATACTGTCACCTCCCTTATTTCAAGTCTTCAAAAAAAAGTCTGAATGACCACTCATCAGATATAATAGAGGATGATGCATTTAAATTACATATTAGAGTAATTATCCGGGGACTCCTTCCAAGTTAAATATTCTATTATTTTGTAAGGGTAAATTTGGAATCTATTTGTAATTCAGTGAAACCCAGGGGCAGAGATTTTTGCTTGCTAAAGCTTCAATTATATACTAGGGAATAGGAAGAAAACATATCACAACAAATAAAGGCAGAGTTTGGCGAATATCCCAAGAGAATGGAATGCCTTTGGCCTAGAAGATGGAAAGGTCCACAACAGAAGCTATTCCTCTGAAAAAGGAAATCTTCAGCAATTTTCAGTATTGTGGGAGCAGGTAAGAAGGCAAATGGATGTTTTGTAACCTCTATTTCTACAAGAATGTTTAGGGGAAGCAGGAAAGTGTAAGAGGAAGCATAAAGACCAGGTATTGTTGAGAATTAATAAGTGAAAAGTTTTTTACTTAGTTGGAAAAAAGCATTTCTTTGGATTTAAAGATATGAACTTAGAGAAAAGGCTAAAATTTCCTGGATGTCTACAACCTCCATACATTCCCAATTCCCATACATTCCCAATTCAAAGTAACAAGATTATTTGGAGAATTCTAGGATTTTAAGTGGGGCAGAGGGGCAGATTTATATATATATATGATTTTAACAGAATAGGTAAGAAAACTCCTATTAATGAAGAGCAATACTGATTTTTCAATTTAAATTCTTTGAGGATTATTCAAGGGAATTGAGAAATTAAATTACTTTCCTAGAGTCACATGACCAGGATGTCAGAGAAAGCACCTGAACCTTGGTCTTCTTGATATCCAAGCTACTTCTCTTTCTATTTCATCATGCCTTCCCCGTAAAGAATGAATAGGGTGATAGAAAAACTAGAGTTGAGGAAAATGTGCTGAACCCAATATGCTTCCTTTATTCTGATTATGCTTCAGTGCTTTGTGTTACAGCGCAGTGGTGGCTGTCATTTAAAGATAGGTCATCCTAGATCATCTTGTTAATGAGCCCATTAACCCATTGTTAATGATCCTTGATGAGAATCAAGTGATGATGAACATATAATGTCAAATATGGTTTTGGTCTATCAGTATGCATTATTTTTCATGTGAAATAAACATTCAGAATTTACTTAATTTAACTGACAGGCACAGTTGTACTTGTGAGTATACAGATCTCCCGATGGAGTATGGTCTAAATTGAGCAGATGGTAGATGTGGTACTTAGAACCATAACTTTAGAACTCCAAGGGTCATTTTGTCCAAATCCTTCATATTATAAATGAAGAAACTGAGAACTTGGAAATTTAAGAAACTTGCCCAAGTTCACAGATGTATCAGAAAGAGGATTTGAACTCAGGTCCTTTTACTTTAGAGTAAGTAGTCCTTTCATTTTATGGGCAGAATGAGTTGTCATTTTGACTATTGTCAGCAGAGCTATCCATGTATGAAATGTGACTTTTTTTTTTCTTTAATCAAAAACCTTATTTAAAAAAAAAAAAAAAAAAAAAAAACTAGCCTGGAGGGTCCCTTTTCTCTCTGGCACTTGAAATCTATGACAGCTCAATCAATCAGAGAAGGCAAACTCTTCTGAAAGCTGCCATCTAGGGAGACCATAGTATCAACTTCAGGGGCTCTGTTAGACAGTTTGTATTGCACTTTGCAAAGCATCAAGGGCCAAAGTGTAATTGATTTTTATTCTTATTTCTTTTGCAGATGACACAATTCCCAAGCAAGAATTGATAGAATTTTCATTCCCTTTGCTGTTCCCAGCTGAATTATTAATCTTTCTGTCAAGTCTAATTCCTGACCCTCGATTTAATTCCATTTCAGCAGCTGATCCCTCTATTAGCCTCACTGCACTCAAATTCTGTTCCCTCAGCTGTAGCTTTCTGAGAGACTGTTTTCTGAGTACTTAGTAGGAAAGCTCTGAACTGTATTGACTCAGATTTTAATTTCAAATAGTGTGCTTAATGATAGGCTACTTTAAAATATGTGCATTAGAGAGACTTCCCTGATGGACCAGAAGGTACGAGTCAAATTTTTATATGTCTAAGGATGCCAGATATAAGAAAATACATTAGTTTTCTTCATATACCATTGAAAGGTTCAGAGAAATTACTTGGTTTTGAATTGGAATGATTTTAGAGTGAGATAGAAATAGTGAATAGACTGATAGAAAACAAAAAGGGGAGGGATCAGACAGATTGAATAAATTTTTAATTATCTCAAAGAATTTCCCATGAAAAGTGATAAATATAATAGAAATAAAATCTTGAATTCAATGGGAGTGTGAGAACAATAGTTATAGAAATAATTAGCAAAATTCTGAATCTGGAGCTAAGGATCAATATAACAGAATGGAATGGCATGCATCTTCTTGTAGCTGAGTCTATCAGATTAGAACACACAATTGATAACAGGGTGATGAACTGAAATGCATCAATCAACTAAATGGCTCTAACACTTAGACCGTAAAATATGGGTTGGATTAAATGATCTCTAGATTATTTCCTTTAAATTCCCATTCAATTGATCTTTCTGGAGAGAAAGTCACTGGCTGCAATAGGATAGTAAGAAGAACGGAGTAGCACATTATAAGAATGGAGAAATAGTTCTTTCAGTGCTGCTGAATGTGTGAATCAATAATATATATTGCTTATTGTGAAGAACCAAAACCCTTAATTCATAAAAGTACTGAATTGGGAACTTCTTTATTTTAATAGTACTTTTTTATTTTCAAAATACATGCAAAGATAATTTTTGTTTGTTTGTTTTTTTAACATTCACCCTTGCAAAACCTTGTATTCCAAGTTTTTCTCTCTTCCTTCCCCCACTTCCTTCCTTTAGATAGCAACTATTCCAATATAGGTTAAATATGTACATTTCTTCTAAATATATTGCTACATACTACACAAGAAAAATCCGATGAAGAAGAAAAACTGAAAATATTAAAACTAGTAAACAATAACAAAGATAGTAAAAAAAAAATACTATGTTTGATTCACATTCATTTTGTACAATCTTCTTTTTGGATACAGATAGCTCTGACCATCACAAGACTATTGAAATTGATTTGAATTACCTCATTGTTGAAAAGAGACACAACCATCAGAGCTGATCATCACATTTTCTTGCTGCTGTGTACAATATTCTCTTGGTTCTACTTTCTTATTTTAGCATCAGCTCCTGTCAGTCTTTTTAGGCTTTTCTGAAATCATCTTGCTGATTGTTTCTTATAGAATATAATATTACATTACATTCATAAATCACAACTTATTCATGATCTCTTTTTTTCATGATCTCTTTGGGACATCGACCAAGAAGAGATAGTGTTTGAACAAAGAGCATGTATAGTTTGATATCCCTTTGAGCATACTTTCAAATTACTCTCCAGAAAGATCAGCTGAATGGGAATTTAAAGCAAATAATCTAGAGATCATTTAATCCAACCCATATTTTAGTACAGTAATTCCTTCTGCAATTGTTACAAGTAGTCACTAAGAGTTCATTGTAATACCTATAATGAAAGGCAACTCATCTGTGAAAGCATCTCACATCATTTTTAAACAATTCTCATTATTATAAAATGTTCATTTACAGTGATCTTAAATAGCTCTTTATATTCTTTTCAACCACTGATATTAGTTTTTCTTTCAGGAATAAAAATTTTATTTTACTACTGTGAGAGTCAAAGTTTAACACAGTGAACAAAAAATCACACCCTTATTTAATTTAACTTTTTATTTATTTAACTTATTTTTTTTTGAAAATCAAACAAAAAATTTTTATAAAAGTCTCTTGGATAAAGCTTTATCAAAACAAGCCTCCATTAAATCTGACCACAACACTCAATAATTTTATTTGGAAGTATTGTGTAATATAGCTTCTCTGTAGTTCTCTTCCTATTTGGCCAGGGAACTTTTTCTTCCTGGTTTTCATTTTTCATCTTCCCTTTTCATATTAATATTTTATACTCAATCCCACTTTCATATTCATTTATTTGATTGTACTACTGCCATATCATCTTTCCCATTCTCTCTACTTAAGAAACGTGATCCTCTTTTGTTATTCTCTTAATGGAAAGAAGTAATTAGCATGGGTCCCCATATTTAATGCTAATTCTCTTATTTTCCCCTTTTTGCTTTCTAGTCTAACATTCATAACTCATTATTTTTACATGATAATATTTTCCACTCCTTTTCTCTACCATGTATGGCTTTATCTTCTCTGAAATCATTCTGTTATTCAATTCAATGAACAATATTTAATATGTTCAGGTGCTTTTCTAAGATACAGGAGAAAATATATTATGTCATTGAACCCAGAATGAAAAATCACAAAATTAAAGAGTTAGAAAGCCCCTTAGTGGTTAATGAGTCCAATCATTAAAAACAAACAAACAAACAAACAACAACAACAACAACAACAAATATTTCTACTATAGCATATAGGGCAAGGTGTTATCCAGCTTCTATTTGAAACATTCAAGAACAGGGAACCCACTGCCTCTCAAAATTTTTAATCAACTTAGTCTGAGTTCATTCTTAATTTTGTCCTTTTTCATACTTTTTATCTCAAATATATGAGTCCCACATAGAAGAAAACTAATTTCTCCTCTTCAGCTTTCCAAATTATATTCCTATAGAACTTTCTGCAGATTAAATATGTCATGTTCTTTCAACTTATTCTTTTATGACATGAAATTAAGATCTTTTACCATTTTGATTACCCTCTTCTAAACACTATTTGATTTCTTATATCTTTCTTAAAATAAAACAGTTATAGCTGTATGCAATTCAAGGAATGTTTAACAAATAAGAGTTAAGGGTATGATCATATTTTAGTTTCTAGAAATAAGATTTCTCACACACAGTAAAGGACTTTATTTGTTTATTTGTTTTTTTTTTGTTGTTGTTGTTGTTTTGTTTCTTTGTTGTTGTTGTTTTTTAATTGACCATCATATTGCTGAAGCATATTGTCCCTCCTACTCTTTGGAAGTTTATTAAAAACTGCAACTCTTTTTTTCAAGAAAACTGCTATATATCTATGGCTTCTCATGCTATAATTATGAAGTTAGATTTTGAGCTCACATATATTTTGCATTTAATCTTGTGAATTTCAGCTGGTAATATGTAGCACAAAGATTTCATTGAACTTTTTTTTTCAAATACTTATTTCTTCATCCATTGTGTTAGTTCTCCATCCCACCTTTGCACCCTCTCAAAATCTGATGAGTTTATAATTTTTACATTTTTAGTTAGTGGTATAGAAAAAATAATAAATAGAACAGGACCATTGAAATATTCTGTAGAGAAATTCATTGTTTCACTGAGGCTGGGCCAATTCTTTTGAGTTCAACAATCCAACCAAATAGTTTAGATTTATTTTTAAATAATTCATAAATAGGTGTTTAGTATGTTTTTTCAAATTATATAAAAAATAATTTAACATTAATTATAAAAATGATTTTCAAATTATCTCCCTTTTTCCTTCCTCTCTCTCATTGAGAAATTAAGAAATTTGATAAAAGTGAGTTGCATGTAGAGATAAAAACATATTTTCATATTATTCATATTATAAAAGAAAAAAAACAAGTTTTCTCAAGTTTGTTTTTTCCCTTTAGCTCTCATTTTTCCTTCACAACTTAAACAATATAAAATATACTTTAAATACTTGTACCTATATAATCTATATCACATTGCTTGCTCCATCTTTGGGAGGGAGAAGGGAAGTGGGAAGAGAGAGAAAAATTCAGGATTCAAAATCTTATGAAAATGAATAATGACAATGAAATTGGGAAAGAAATGACATTAAGGAAAAATAGGTAGAAAAGCAAAATGGATAATTTTGTTTACATTATATTTAAAAGTTTTTATATGAATAAAACAAATGCAACCAACATTAAAAGGAAAGCAGAAAGATGGAAAACAATTTTTACAGCCAATTTCTGTTAAAGACCTTTTTTCTTAAAGATGATAACAACCTTGTATGTTTTTTTTATTATATATTTTTTTAAAATATTATCCCTTGTATTCATTTTTCCAAATTATCCCCCCCCTCCCTCTACTCCCTCCCCCCAATGACAGGCAATCCCATACATTTTACTTGTGTTACAATATAACCTAGATACAATACATGTGTGTAAATACCATTTTCTTGTTGCACAATAAGCATTAGATTCCGAAGGTACATGTAACCTGGGCAGATAGATATTAGTGCTAACAATTTACATTCATTTCCCAGTGTTTCTTCTCTGGGTGTAGCTACCTCTGTCCATCATTGATCAACTGGAAGTGAGTTGGATCTTCTTTATGTTGAAGATTTCCACTTCCATCAGAATACATCCTCATACAGTATCATTGTTGAAGTATATAGTGATCTCCTGGTTCTGCTCATTTCACTCAGCATCAGTTGATGTAAGTCTCTCCAGGCCTCTCTGTATTCCTCCTGCTGGTCATTTCTTACAGAGCAATAATATTCCATAACCTTCATATACCACAATTTACCCAACCATTCTCCAACTGATGGACATCCATTCATCTTCCAGTTTCTAGCTACAACAAAAAGAGCTGCCACAAACATTTTGGCACATATATGTCTCTTTCCGCTCTTTAGTATTTCTTTGGGATATAAGCCCAGTAGTAGCACTGCTGGGTCAAAGGGTATGCACAGTTTGATAACTTTTTGGGCATAGTTCCAAATTGCTCTCCAGAATGGCTGGATTCTTTCACAACTCCACCAGCAATGTATTAGTGTCCCAGTTTCCCCACATCCCCTCCAACATTCATCATTATTTGTTCCTGTAATGTTAGCCAATCTGACAGGTGTATAGTGGTATCTCAGAGTTGTCTTAATTTGCATTTCTCTGATCAGTAGTGATTTGGAACACTCTTTCATGTGAGTGGATATAGTTTCAATTTCTTCATCTGAGAATTGTCTGTTCATATCCTTTGACCATTTATCAATTGGAGAATGGTTCGTTTTCTTATAAATTAGGGTCAGTTCTCTATATATTTTGGAAATGAGACCTTTGTCAGAACCTTTGCTTTTAAAAATATTTTCCCAATTGGTTACTTCCCTTCTAATCTTGTTTGCATTAGTATTATTTGTACAGAAACTTTTTAGTTTGATGTAATCAAAATCTTCTATTTTGTGATCAATAATGATCTCTAGTTCTCCTCTGGTCATAAATTCCTTCCTCCTCCACAGGTCTGAGAGGTAGACTATCCTCTGTTCCTCTAATCTATTTATTATCTCCCTCTTTATGCCTAAATCATGGACCCATTTTGATCTTATCTTGGTATATGGTGTTAAGTGTAGATCCATATCTAATTTCTGCCATATTAATTTCCAGTTTTCCCAACATTTTTTCCAAATAATGAATTTTTATCCCTAATGTTGGTATCTTTGGGTTTGTCGAAGATTAGGTTGCTATATATGTATCCATTTTTGTCCTTTGTATCTAATCTGTTCCACTGATCTACCGGTCTATTTCTTAGCCAATACCAAATGGTTTTGGTGACTGTTGCTATATAATATAGCTTTAGATCAGGTACACTTAGACCACCTTCCTCTGAATTTTTTTTTTTCCATTAGATCCCTTGCAATTCTCGACCTTTGATTCTTCCATATGAATTTTGTTGTTATTTTTTCTAGGTCATTGAAATAGTTTCTTGGGAGTCTGATTGGTATAGCACTAAATAAATAGATTAGATTGGGGAGTATTGTCATCTTTATTATATTCACTCGGCCTATCCAAGAGCACTGAATGTCTTTCCAATTATTTAAATCTGACTTTATTTTTATGGCAGGTGTTTTGTAATTTTGCTCATATAATTCCTGACTCACCTTTGGTAGATATATTCCCAAATATTTTATACTATCGACCGTTATTTTGAATGGAATTTCTCTTTGTATCTCTTCTTGTTGGATTGTGTTGTTAATGTATAACAATGCTGTGGATTTATGTGGATTTATTTTGTATCCTGCCACTTTGCTGAAATTTTAAATTATTTCTAGTAGCTTTGTAGCAGAGTCTTTGGGTTTCTCTAAGTATATCATCATGTCATCTGCAAAAAGTGATAGTTTGATTTCCTCATTTCCTACTCTAATTCCTTGTATCTCTTTCTCAGCTCTTATTGCCGAGGCTAGCGTTTCTAGTACTATATTGAATAGTAATGGTGATAGTGGGCAACCTTGTTTCACTCCTGATCTTACTGGGAAAGGTTGTAGTTTATTTCTATTGCATATTATGCTTACTGAAGGTCTTAAATATATGCTCCTGATTATTCTAAGGAACAGTCCATTTATTCCTATACTCTCAAGAGATTTTAGTAGGAATGGATGTTGGATTTTGTCAAATGCTTTTTCTGCATCTATTGAGATGATCATATGGTTCTTATTAATTTGATTATTAATATGGTCAATTATATTAATAGTTTTCATAATATTAAACCAGCCCTGCATTCCTGGAATAAATCCTACTTGATCATAGTGTATTATCCTGGAGATGATTTTCTGAAGTCTTTTTGCTAATATCTTATTTAAGATTTTAGCATCAATATTCAGTAAGGAAATTGGTCTATAATTTTCTTTCTCAGTTTTCACTCTACCTGGTTTAGGTATAAGTACCATGTCTGTGTCATAAAAGGAGTTTTGTAGAACTCTTTCATCCCCTATTTTTTCGAATAGTTTATATAGCATTGGGGCTAATTGTTCTTTAAGTGTTTGGTAGAATTCACATGTAAATCCATCTGGTCCTGGGGATTTTTTCCTGGGGAGCTGATTAATAGCTTGTTCTATTTCTTTTTCTAAAATGGGACTATTTAAGCGATTTATTTCCTCCTCTGTTAATCTAGGGAGCCTATATTTTTGGAGGAAGTCATGCATTTCACTTAAGTTATCAAATTTTTTGGCATAAAGTTGGGCAAAGTAACTCCTTATTATTTCTCTAATTTACTCTTCATTGGTGTAAAGATCCCCCTTTTCATTTGTGAGACTAATAATTTGATTTTCCTCTTTCTTTTTTCTGATCAGATTTATCAAAGGTTTATCTATTTTATTGGCTTTTTCATAAAACCAACTCTTGGTTTTATTTATTAATTCAATAGTTTTTTTTACTTTCAATATTATTGATTTCTCCTTTTAATTTTTGTATTTCAAGTTTAGTATTTGGTTGGGGGTTTTTAATTTGGTCTTTTTCTAGCCTTTTCAGTTGCAAGCCAAATTCGTTAATCTTCTCTTTCTCTATTTTCTTCACATAAGCCTCTAAAGATATAAAATTTCCCCTTATTACTGCTTTAGCTGCATCCCACAGATTTTGGTATGATGTCTCATCATTGTCATTATCTTGGGTGAAATTATTAATTGTTTCTATAATTTGCTCTTTCACGCAGTCATTCTTTAAGATGAGATTATTCAGTTTCCAATTACTTTTTGGTCTATTTATCCTTAACTTTTTACTGAATGTAACTTTTATTGCATTATGGTCTGAGAAGAAGGCATTTATTATTTCTGCCTTCCTACATTTAATTTTGAGATCTTTATGTCCTAATATATGGTCAATTTTTGTATAGGATCCCTGAACTGCTGAAAAGAAAGTATATTCCTTTCTATTGCCATTCAGTTTTCTCCAAAGGTCTATCATACCTAGTTTTTCTAATGTTCTATTTACTTTTTTAATTTCTTTCTTTTTTGTTTTGTGGTTTGATTTGTCTAAATCTGAGAGTGCAAGTTTGAGATCTCCCACTATTATAGTTTTACTGTCTATTTCTTCTTGCAACTCTCTTAACTTTTCCTTTAGAAAGTTAGATGCTATACCACTTGGTGCATATATGTTTAGTATCGATATGGCTTCATTATTTATGCTACCTTTCAGCAGGATATAGTTTCCTTCCTTAACTTTTTTAACTAGATCAACTTCTGCTTTTGCTTGATCTGAGATAAGGATAGCTACTCCTGCTTTTTTGGCTTTACCTAAAGCATAATAGATTCTGCTCCAACCTTTTACCTTTACTCTGTATGTATCTCCCTGCTTTAAGTGTGTTTCCTGCAGAAAACATATTTTAGGGTTCTGCTTTTTGATCCAATCTGCTATCCATCTCCGTTTGATGGGAGATTTCATCCCTTTCACATTTACAGTTAAAATTACTAATTCTATATTTCCTGCCATCATATTATCCCCAGATTATGCTTTTTTCCCTTTACCCCCCTGAACCCCTTCCCCAAGATTTAATTTACAGACCCCCCTTGTGACTCACAACCCTCCCTTTTTTTAGTATCCCTCCCCCCTCCCTCCAAGTCCCTTCACTTATTCTCCTTTTCCTTTTCCCTTTTTCTCTCCCCCCTTTTAATGAGGTGAGAGAAAATTCTCTGAAAAACAAATATGTTAATTATTTGCTCTTTGAGCCTCTCCTGATGAGAGTAAGATTCACACAATGATTACTAAATTGCCTCAGATATGGTGTATTTTCTATGCCTCTTCCTGGGATGTAGTTTCCCTCTTTTTGTCCTTCCTTCCCCTTTTTCTGAAACGACCTCCTTCCCTTTACTATACCTCCCTTTTTTCTTTTATATTAGTAAAATCAAATTATCCATGAGTACTTTTTATATACCCACAACAGCGTTACAGTTCTCAAGGGTTCTGTGTACCTTTTTCTGTTTCTCTTCAGTCTTTGGATGTAGATCAAATTTTTTGTTTAAGTCTGGTTTTTTTCTTAGAAACATATAGAATTGCTCTATTTCATTGAATGACCATCTTCTTCCATGGAAAAAGATGCTAAACTTAGCTGGGTAGTTCATTCTTGGTTGCAGTCCTTGATCTTTTTTCTTACGGAATATCAGGTTCCAGGCCCTTCTATCTTTTAATGTGGAGGCAGCCAGATCTTGAGTGACACTTATTGTGGCACCTTGGTATTTAAATTGTTTTTTTCTAGCTGCTTGCAGGATTTTCTCCTTTGTGTGGTAATTCTGCAGCTTAGCCACTATATTCCGTGGTGTTCTTTTTTTAGGGTCTATTTCAGAAGGAGTTCGATGAATTCTTTCCACATCTACTTTCCCTTCTGTTTCTATTATCTCTGGACTGTTCTCTTTGATAATTTCCTGTAAAATAGAATCTAGGCTCTTTTTTTAGTCATAGTTTTCTGGAAGTCCAATGATCCGCAGATTATCTCTCCTAGATCTATTTTCCAGGTCTATAGATTTTCCCAGTAATATTTGACGTTTTTCTCCAGCTTCTCATTTTTTTTTTGTTTTGTTTGACTGATTCTTGGGTTCTTTGTGAATCATTCATTTCTATTTGTTCCATCCTGACTTTTAAGGAGTTATTTTCTTCTTTCACAGTTTTTAGTTCTTTTTGTAAATGCCCAATTTCGTTTTTAAATGAATTATTTTGCTCTATTGATTTTTTTTCCATTTCCTTAATTTTTTTTTGAGAATTATTTTCTTTTTCCAATTCAGAAATTCTATTTTTGAGACTTTTTTATCTTTTCCAATTCAGAGATCCTACTTTCCTGTGATTTTTTAACCTTTTCTAATTCATAAATTTTGTTTCCCTGCATCTCTTGTGAATTCTTTATTTTTTCCAACTCCAATTTCAGGACGTTGTTATTCTCTATCATAGCTTCCCTTTCCTTTCCCCATTTTTCTTCAAACTCCCTCCATTTTTTAAGAGTTTCTTCTAGGAGAGAGTTATGTGATGGGGGGCAGGAATCGTTCCCCTTTAGGTTGTTATCTGCTGACTCTCTGCTGTTAACTTCCTCGGGGTTGGATATCCACTCTTTCTCTGTGTAGAAGGAATCTATAGTTTTTCTGGCCTTTTTGCTCATATTTAAAAAATCTTTTGGGGTCTGTCCCTGGGGTAGGAAATTATTTATTTACTTCTTTACCAGCTTCCTCCCAGACCTGATGGATGCAGCGGTTCTTGGGCCTGAGCTAAGAGAGAGCTCTGGGAGAGAGTTCCCCACCCCCTCCCTGGAAGTGCCTCAGAGGTGACTAGCACTGCTGTGCCTTGAGGGCGTTGTGTTCTAGTGGCTTCCTTGAAGTTTGAGATTGAAGTAAAGAAGGCACAAAGCCCAGCCTATGTGTCCCGGTGGGGGTGGATGTCTGCAGCAGGTAACGTGAAAAGCTCCTGAGCTCAAACTGGAAGTGTCTGCCAGAAACCATGGTCCCTAGTTCAAAAGTTCAGCTTCTCTGGGACTTCCTGGAGCTGAGTTCCACACCCTTCAGCTGAGCTAGGCAGTGTGTGTTGCCTTGGGCCATATCTGCCCTTGTCAATCTCTTAACTAATCTTAGGTGTGAGCTGATGCCACACCCCCTGGTGCCGAGATCTGTTGAGTCACCTCCAGGATCCTGGGAAAATCCAATCTATCTGTATTTTTAAAGTGTTTAGATTTTCCTTCTGAACTGCTATATTATAAGCAGAGAAGAGCTAACAGCCTGTGACAGATTCCTTTATCTCATTGGCTTCTCTGATCCCGGAGCCCTTCCCAGTGCAATCGGCACAGTATGCTAGCACCCAGCCGTTTGTGCTGGCCTCTCTTCTTCCTCCCCTGGGGAATGACCTTTTCTGTTGAAACTCCAGATTCTCTTCAGCTGGTAAGGCGTGCTGCCAGTCCTTGTGGTATCTATCAGTCCAGAGCTATTTCTGAGGCTGATTTATCCAATTGGTTGTGAGGGAGTAAGGACGTTCACAGAGTCGTGTGTTTCTTCTCCGCCATCTTGGCTCTGCCCCACAACCTTGTGTGTTTACAAAAATCATTTTAAATTTTATAAATGGTTGAAGAATATAAATAGGCAAATTTTGGATGAAGAAATCAAAGCTATCTATAGTCACATAACAAAATGCTCTAAATTACTCTTGATCAGAGAAATGCAAATTAATACGTCCCTGGTATTATCTCATTCCTATCAGATTAGCTAAGATAATAGGAAAAGAAAATGATAAATGTTGGAGGAAGTGTGTCAAAATTGAATTACTGGTTTACCCTTGGTAGAAAGTGATCTAACCATTTTGGAGAGCAATTCAGCACTCTCACTATGGAGCCTATATCCCAAAGATTCTGGGAAAAGGGCAAAGGAGCTCCATGAACAAAAATATTTATAAAAGTTCTTTCTGTGGTGGCAAAGAATTGTAAATTGAACAGATACTCATCAATTGGAGAATGACTTAACAACTTGTGGGATTTGAATGCAATGGAACACTGTTCTTCAACAAATGATGAGCAGACACATTTCAAAAACACCAGGAAAGACTTACATGTTCTAATGTTAAGTGAAATCAGTGTAACAAAAAGAACATTATACATAGCAATAGCAACATTTTATGATGCTAATTTTGATTGACACAGCTCTTCTCAGCAATATAGTAATGTAAGAAATCCTAAAAGTTTTGTGGAAAATAGCATCTATGTGCATATAATAAAGAATTATGGAGGCTTAATCTTACTATTTTTCACTTAAAAATTGTTGTCACTTTTTTCCTCTCTCATGATTTCCCCCCCTTTTTTTTGACTAATTTGAAATATATTTAGTATGCTTGTACACTTACATCAGATTACTTGGTGTCTGGGGGAAGGTAAGGGGAAAGGAAAAACAATGTGGAACTCAAAATCTTACGAAGATGAATGTTGAGAACAATATTTAGATGTAATTGTAAAAAAATAAAATAGTATTATGTAATGTTTTCTGGTTTGGCTTCCCTGGGTCTCTGGGAGCAGCCTTCTTTTCAGCTCAGTAATCACCACAAAAACGGCCAGGGTTTAAAGTCCAAATCATTTATTGTCTCCTTGCCTGGGGTTGGGCAGCTTTCTGGAGAGCCTTTTAGAAGGACCTAAGTCTCAGTAGGGGAAGTGACGGAGTCCAGGCCAGATACCAGGAGCCTGACTAAATTTGAAATGAATTTCTGTCTCCTTGGCTCTGAGAACTTCTAGAGCACTTGTCCTCTGTAGCTCTCAGTCCCTGCTTATATATTCTACATGGAGTATAAACCAATCATTATATTACTAGGAAATCATTATTTGTTGTACGATTAAATTAATCATTCTGAACCATGCTAAACTAGATAACCATTTCCTCCTCATTTCCACTTAGTTACTACCTTGTAAGAATCCTTTGCTTCAAGTTCAGAGTTCTGGCTCATAATAGTATTAAATTCTTGATCATTTGATTTTCTTTTTAATTTTGAGTTTTACATTCTATCCTTTCCTTTTTTTTCTCTCCCCTCTACCCGAGACAGTAATTAATTTGATATAAATTGATAAAAAAAATACGCCCATATTAGTTATTATTTTGAAAAAACCACAAAAAATAAAGAAAATTAAAAATAGTATGTTTCAATCTTCATTCAAACTCCATTAGTTCTTACTCTAGAGATAAATAGAATATTTCTTCATGAGTCCTTTGGAATTATCTTGGATCATTGTCTTGCTGAGAATAGCTAAGTCAGTCACAGTGAATCACATGCAGAATTGTTGCTTACATTCACACTGCTCTACTGACTCTGCTCACTTCACTTTACATCAGTTCATGTAAGTTTTTCCTAGTTTTTTTCTGAAAGCCTATTCCTTGTCATTTCCTATATATAAAATTATACTACCAGAACTTCTTCATCAGGCATACATTTAATTTTCAATTCTTTGACATCACAAAAAGATCTGAAATAAATATTTTTTGGTACAAATAGGTTATCTTCAATAGTGGTATTGCTGAATCAAAGGTAATGGTTAATTTTATGCCTTTGTGCATAATTCCATGTTGCTCTAAAGAATGGATGGAACAATTCAAATCTCCCCTAAGTGAAGTGCTTAGTTAGTGTTCCAGTTTTCATACTTTCTTGCAATATTGATCAATTTCCTCTTTTTTGATTGTCATTCAATAGCTGTGAAATGATACCTATGAGGTGTTTTAATTTATAGTTTTTTCATCAATAGTTAATTATTTCCTGACCATAGAAACTTTGCTTTCTTCATCTGAAAACTGCCTGTTTTATTCTTTGATAATCTATCCGTTGGAAAATGACATATATTCTGACATTTTCTACATATTTGGAAAATGAGAATTTTATCTGATATAAATGTTTAATTTTTAGTTTTTTAATGGTTTTCTGCTTTCTTTTTTTTCCCATTTACTTTTTTATTATTATAACTTTTTATTGACAGAACATATGCATGGGAAATTTTTTTACAACATTATCCCTTGCACTCACTTCTGTTTTGACTTTTCCATTCACTTCCTCCACCCCCTCCCTTAGATGCAGGCAATCTTATACATGTTAAATATGTTATCGTACATGCTAGATACAATATATGTGTGCAGAACTGTATAGTTGTCTTGTTGTACAAGAAGAATTGGATTCAGAAGGTAAATAACCTGGGAAGAAAAACAAAAATGCAAACAGTTCACACTCATTTCCCAGTGTTCTTTTCTATAGTGTTCTATTTCTTTTTCGAAGATGGGACTGTTTAACCAATTTACTTCTTCCTCTGTTAATTTGGGCAAGCTATATTTTTGAAGGTATAATTCTATTTCATTTAAGTTATCAAATTTATTGGCATAAAGTTGGGCAAAGTAACTCTTAATTATTGTTCTAATTTCCTCTTCATTAGTGGGGAGTTTTCCCTTTTCATTTTTAAGAATAACAATTTGATTTTTCTCTTTCCTTTTTTAAAATCAGATTTACTAAGGGTTTAAAAAAGTTTTGGCTTTTTGTTTTTGTTTTTGTTTTTTTGCTGTTTTTTCATAGAATAAATTCACTTTTATTACTTAATTCAATAGGTTTTTACTTTAAATTTTATTAATCTCTCCATTTATTTTTAGAATTTCAAGTTTAGTGTTTGACCTAGGTTTTTTTAAAATAGTTCCTTTTCTAGCATTTTTAGTTGCAAGACCAATTCATTGACATTCTCTTTCTCTATTTTATGCAAATAGGCCTCTAAAATTTCCCCTTATTACTGCTTTGGCTGCATCCCACACATTTTAGTATTACATCTCATTATTGTCAAAAATATAGGTTGCTCAGATCAACAGAGGAGGAAGTAAATAGCTTAAAAGTTCCATTAAAAAAAAGAAAGAAAGAAATAGAACAAGAGATTCATCAACTCTCTAAGAAAAAATCCCCAGGAACAGATGGATTTAAATTTGAATTCTACAAAACATTTAAAGAAGAATTAACTCCAATATTATATAAACTATTTGAAAAATAGGGAATGAAGGACTGCTACCACATTTCTTTTATGACACAGGCATGGTACTGATAACTTAACCAGGGAGGATGAAAACAGAGAAAGAAAACTATACACCAATCTCCCTAACGTATATTGATGCAAAAATCTTAAATAAAATATTAGCAAGAACATTACAGAAAACCATCTCCAGGGTATTACACCATGACGAAGTAGGTTCAATATTAGGAAAAATTATTAGCATAATTGACTGCACCAACAACCAAATTAACAAAAAAAAAGAACGATCCCCTCAATAGATGCAGAAAAAAGCATTTGATAACATCCAACACCCATTCCTATTAGAAACATTAGAGAGTATAGGAATATATTGACTCTTAATTAAAATAGTCAATAGCATCTATCTAAGATCATCAGTAAGTATCATATGTAATGGGGATAAAGTGAAACAATTCCTAATAAGATCATGAGTGAAAAAAGGTTGCCCACTATGACCATTAGTATTCAATATTGTATTAGAAATGTTAGCTTTGGCTATAAGAGAAGAAAAAGAGATTAAAGGAATTAGAGTAGGCAATGAGGGAACCAAATTATCATTCTTTGCCATGATATGATGGTATACTTAGAGAACCCTAGAGAATCTATCAAAAAGATATTAGAAATAATCCACAACTTTAGCAAAGTTGCAGGATACAAAATAATTCCACATAAATCATCAACATTTCTTATACATCACTAACAAAATCTAACAATAAAAGGTAGAAAGATAAATTCCATTTAAAGTAACTGCAGATAGTACAAAATATTTGGGATTCTATTTGCCAAGGGAAAGTCAGGAACTATATAAGCAAAAGTAAAAATCACTTTCCACAGAAATAAGATTAGATCTGAACAAATGGAAAAATATTAAGTGCTCTTCAATAGGTCAAGTGAATATTATAAAAACTATGGAAAATGAGTGTGGACCGCAACTTAATTTTTCAATTATTTTTGTTATTGTGTGCTTGCATTTTTGTTTTCCTTCTTGTTTTTTTTCTTTCTTCCTAGATCTAATTTTTTCTTGTGCAGCAAGATAACTGCTTCAATATGTATACATGTTTTGTATTTAATATATACTTTAACATATTTAACCTATATTGGTACCTGCCATCTAGGGGAGAGGTTGGGGAGAAGGAGAAAAAAGTTAGAAAAGAAGGTTTTCCAAGGGTTAATGTTGAAAAATTACCCATGAATATGTTTTAAAAATAAAAAGTTATAATGAAAAACAAACTAACTAAATAAAATATTCAATGAAAATGTGCTCAGTAAGGGTATGAACAGTTTAGTCACTTTTTTGAATAATTCCTAATTATTTTCCAAAGTGATAACTATCAATGGCATATTAATGCATAGAACCTATACTTGATAAACCTGAGCTACAGTGGTTATTTTTGCAATTAATACTACTGACTTTATGGCCCCCCATTTATTGTATTCTCTGTCTCCTTTCACCTTGTACATCCTCAAAAAAGTTTTGCTACTGACCACTCTCTCCCCTAATTTGCTCTCTCTTTTATCAACCTCCTGCCTTGCCAAATATCATTTGCCTCATTTTTTCCTGCAGGAAAATTAGTTTTTATACCTATATTGAGTGAGTAATTTCCTCTTTTTGATCATTCTGTTGAAAGCAAAGTTCACTCACTCCTTCTCTCCCCTGCATCGTGAAAAGCTTTTCTTTCTTTTTTTTTTCTTTTTCTGGCAGATAAGTTACACAAATTCATTTCTTCTTTTTCCTTTTTCCCAGCACATTGCTTTCTAATTCTTCCTAATTTTATTTTTTATGATGTTATCCCATCATATTGAACTGACAACCATGTCCTATAGATATCTATATATACTCCTTCTACTTGCCATAATAATCATGAAGGTTTAAAGAGCACAAGTAGCATCCTCCCAAATAGTAATGTAAATAGGTAAACCTTATTAAATGCCTTAGGATATCACTTTCATGATTTCCTCCTTTGCGCGTCTCCTGAGTTCTTCAGCTCTACTCTTTTCATTATAAGAGATTGAAAAATCATCAATTTATTGAATATCCAAGCTTTCCCTGAAGGATTATACACAGTTTTTCTTAGTAGATGATTCTTTGCAATTCTTGTTCCATTGTTCTGCAGTACATTATGTACCAAGTTCTCTGGTCTTTTAATTAAGTTGTTGAATCTGGTGTTATCCTGACTGAGGCTCCATTATCCTTGAATTGTTTCTTTCTGGACATTTACAAAATTTTGTCCTTGACCTGGGAATTCTGGAATTTGGCTATAATATTCTTGTAAATTTTCATTTTGGGATCTCTTTCAGAATATCTGGTCAGTTTTTCTTAATAATTTCTTGAAAGGTGATGTACATTCATTTTTTAATGATAGTTTAAAAGGGAACCAATAATTTCTCAATTCTTTATTTTTCTTCTATCTCTCTTGATTTTCAAAATATTTTTTTTTTGTTTTTTGGGTTTTTTGTTTATTTTTAATTAATTTTTATAATTATAACATTTTCTTTGAGAGTACATATACGTAGGTAAATTTATATATTTTTTTACATTATCCCTTGTACTCCCTTTTGTTCCGAGTATTTCCCCTCCTTCCCTCCACCCCCTCCCCTAGATGGCAGGCATTCCCATACATATTAAATATCTTATAGTATATGCTAGAAACTATATATACATATATATATATATATATATATATATATATATATATATATATATATATATGTATATATGTGCAGTACCGAATTTTGTTGTTGTTGTTGTTGCAAAGGAAGGATTGTATTCTAATGTAAAAATAATCTGGGAAGTGAAACAAAACAAAACAAAACAAAACAAAACAAAACAAAAACAAAAACAAAACAAAACAAAACAAAACAAAAAACAATGCTCACAGTTTACAGTCATTTCTCATTTCCCAGTGTTCCTTTTCTGGATGTAGCTGATTCTGTCCATCATTGATCAATTGGAATTGGATTAGCTCTTCACTATGTTGAAGATATCCACTTCCATCAGAATATATCCTTCTACAGTATCATTGTTGAAGTGTATAATGATCCCCTAGTTCTGCTTGTTTCACTCAGCATCAGTTGATGTAAGTCTGTCCAAGCCTCTCTGTATTCCTCCTGTTGGTCATTTCTTACAGAAAAATAATATTCCATAACATTCATATACCATAACTTACCCAACCATTCTCCAGTTGATGAACATCCATTCATTTTCCAGTTTCTAGCCACTATGAAAAGGGCTGCCACAAACATTTTGGCATTTACAGGTCCCTTTCCCTTCTTTAGTATTTCTTTGGGATATAAGCCCAGTAATAGTACCACTTGGTCAAAAGGTATGCACATTTTGATAACTTTTTGGGATTGCTCTCCAGAATGGTTGGATTCTTTCACAACTCCACCAACAATGCATCAGTGTCCCAGTTTTCCCACAGCCGTTCCAACATTCATTGTTTTTTGTTCCTGTCATCTTAGCCAACTTGACAGGTGTGTAGCAGTATCTCAGAGTTGTCTGAATTTGCATTTCTCTGATCAATAGTGATTTGGAACAGTCTTTCATATGAGTTGAAATAATTTTAATTTCATCATCTGAAAATTGTCTGTTCATATACCTTGAGCATTTATCGATTGCATAATGGTTTGATTTCTTATAAATTAGAGTCAATTCTCTGTATATTTTGGAGATGAGGCCTTTATCAGAATGTTTAACTGTAAAAATGTTTTCCAAATTTGTTACTTCCCTTCTAATATTTTTTGCATTAGTTTTATTTGTGCAGAAACTTTTTAATTTGGTGTAATCAAAATGTTCTATTTTGTGATCAATAATGGTCTCTAGTTCTCCCTTGGACACAAACTCCTTCCTCCTCCACAATTCTAAGAGGTAAACCATCCCATGTTCCTCCAATTTATTTATGATTTCGTTCTTTATGCCTAAATCTTGGACCCATTTTGATCTAATCTTACTATGTGGTGTTAAATGTGGGTCCATGCCTGGTTTCTGCCATACTAATTTCCAGTATTCCCAGCAGTTTTTGTCAAATAATGAATTCTTATCCCAAAATTTGGGATCTTTGAATTTGTCAAACACTAGATTGCTGTTTTTATTCACTATCTTGTCCTGTGAACCTAACCTATGCCACTGGTCAACTAGTCTATTTCTTAGCCAATACCAAATGGTTTTGGTGACTGTTGCTTTATAATATAGTTCTAGATCAGGTACAGCTAGAACACCTTCATTTAATTATTTTTTTCATTACTTCCCTTGAAATTCTCGACCTTTTGTTATTCCATATGAATTCTGTTGTTATTTTTTCTGGGTCATTAAAATAGTTTCTTGGAAGTATGATTGTTATAGCACTAAATAAATAGATTAGTTTAGGGAGTGTTGTCATCTTAATTATATACACTCGGCCTATCCTATCCAAGAGCACTGAATGTCTTTCCAATTATTTAAATCTGACTTTATTTTTGGCAAGTGTTTGATAATTTTGCTCATATAATTCCTGACTTTCCTTTTGTGGATATATTCCCAAATATTTTATACTATCGCCAGTTATTTTGAATGGAATTTCTCTTTATATCTCTTGCTGTTAGATTGTGTTGGTCATGTATAACAATGCTAAGGATTTATGTGGATTTATTTTGTATCCTGCAACTTTGCTAAAATTCTGAATTATTTCTAATAGCTTTTCACCAGAGTCTTTAGGGTTCTCTAAGTATACCATCATGTCATCTGCAAAGAGTGATAATTTGATTTTCTCATTTCCTACTCTAATTCCTTGAATCTCTTTCTCGGCTCTTATTGCCGAGGCTAGAATTTCTAGTACTATATTGAAAAGTAATGGTGATAGTGGGCAACCTTGTTTCACTCCTGATCTTATTGGGAAAGTTTCTACTTTATTGCCATTACATATGATGTTTACTGAAGGTTTAAAATTAATGCTCCTTATTATTTTAAGGAATAATCCATTTAATCCTATATTCTCAAGCGTTTTTATTAGGAATGGATGTTGTATTTTATCAAATGATTTTTCTGCATCTTTTGAGATGATCATATGGTTTTTATTAATATGATTATTAATAAGGTGAATTATACTAATAGTTTTCCTAATATTAAACCAGCCCTGCATTCCTGGTATAAATCCCACTTGGTCAAAGTGTATTATCCTGGGGATGACTTTCTGAAGTCTTTTTGCTAACAACTTATTTAAGATTTTAGCATGGGGGGGGCAGAGCCAAGATGGCGGAGAAGAAACACACGACTCAGTGAACGTCCTCACTCCCTCACAACCAATTAGATAAATTAAGCCTCAAAATTAGCTCAGGACTGATAGATACCACAAGGACTGGAAGCACGACTTACCAGCTGAAGAGAATCTGGAGTTTCAACAGGAAAGGTCAGTTCTCAGGGGAGGAATAAGAAAGACCAGCACAGACGGTGGGGTAGGGGCACACTGCGCCCATTGCGCTGGGAAGGGCTCTGGGATCAGAGAAGCCACTGAGGTAAAGGAATCTGGCACAGGCTGTTAGCTCTTCTCTGCTAATTATTTAGCAGTTCAGAAGAGAAAGCCAAAATATTTTAAAACTCAAATTAGATTTTCCCCGATCCTGGGGGGTGACTCAGTAGAGAATCGACACCAGGGGGTGTGGCCTCAGCTACCACCTGAGAATAGTTAAGAGATTGACAAGTGGGTGGATACGGCCCAAGGCAGCACACACTGCCTAGCTTAGCTGGAGGGAGTGGAACTCAGCTCCAGGAAGTCCCAGAGAAGCGGAACCTTTGAACTAGGGAAAGCGGTTTCTGGCAGACACTTCCAGTTTGAGCGCAGGGGCTTCTCACGTCACCTGCTGCAGACATCCACTCCCCACCCGGACACATAGGCTGGGCTTCATGCTGTCTTCACTATTCTACGCCCTCGAAGCACAGTAGTGCTAATCACCTCTGAGGCACCTCCAGGGAGGGGGTGGGGAACTCTCTCCCAGAGCTCTCTCTTAGCTCCGGCGCAGGGGCCGCTGCATCCATCCGGTCTGGGAGGAAGCTGGTAAAGAAGTAAATAATTTCCTACCCCAGGGACAGACCCCAAAACATTTTTTTAAGTATGAGCAAAAAAGCTAGAAAAACCATAGATTCCTTCTACACAGAGAAAGAGCGGGTATCCAACCCTGAGGAAGTTGACAGCAGAGAATCAATAGACAACAACCTAAAGGGGAACGATTCCTGCCCCGCATCACATAACTCTCTCCTAGAAGAAGCTCTTAAAAAATTGAGGGAGATCGAAGAAAAATGGGGAAAGGAAAGGGAAGTTATGATAGAGAATAACAACGTCCTGAAATTGGAGTTGGAAAAAATAAAGAATTCACAGGAGATGCAGGGAAACAAAATTAGTGAATTAGAAAAGGTTAAAAAAACACAGGAAAGTAGGATTTCTGAATTGGAAAAGATAAAAAAGTCTCAAGAAAATAGAATTTCTGAATTGGAAAAAGAAAATAATTCTCAAAAAAAAAAAATTAGGGAAATGGAAAAAAATTCAATAGAGCAAAATAATTCATTTAAAAACGAAATTGGGCATTTACAAAAAGAACTAAAAACTGTGAAAGAAGAAAATAAGTCCTTAAAAGTCAGGATGGAACAAATAGAAATGAATGATTCACAGAAAACCCAAGAATCAGTCAAACAAAACAAAAAAAATGAGAAGCTGGAGAACAACGTCAAATACTTACTGGGAAAATCTATAGACCTGGAAAATAGATCTAGGAGAGATAATCTGCGGATTATTGGACTTCCAGAAAACTATGACCAAAAAAAGAGCCTAGATTCTATTTTACAGGAAATTATCAAAGAGAACTGTCCAGAGATAATAGAAACAGAAGGGAAAGTAGATGTGGAAAGAATTCATCGAACTCCTTCTGAAATAGACCCTAAAAAAAGAACACCACGGAATATTGTGGCTAAGCTGCAGAATTACCACACAAAGGAGAAAATCCTGCAAGCAGCTAGAAAAAAACAATTTAAATACCAAGGTGCCACAATAAGGGTCACCCAAGATCTGGCTGCCTCCACATTAAAAGATAGAAGGGCCTGGAACCTGATATTCCGAAAGGCAAAAGATCAAGGACTACAACCAAGAATGAACTACCCAGCTAAGTTTAGCATCTTTTTCCATGGAAGAAGATGGTCATTCAATGAAACAGAGGAATTCTATATGTTTCTAAGAAAAAAACCAGACTTAAACAAAAAATTTGATCTACATCCACAAGACTGAAGAGAAACAGAAAAAGGTACACAGAACCCTTGAGAACTGTAACTCTGTTGTGGGTATATAAAAATACTCAAGGATAATTTGATTTTACTGATATAAAAGAAAAAAAGGGGGGTGTAGTAAAGGGAAGGAGGTCGGTTCAGAAAAAGGGGAAGGAGTGATAAAAAGAGGGAAACTACATCCCAGGAAGAGACATAGAAAATACACCATATCTGAGGGAACTTAGTGAGGGGGAGAATCATTGTGTGAATCTTACTCTCATCAGAAGAGGCTCAAAGAGTAAATAATTAACATATTTGTTTTTCAGAGAATTTTCTCTCACCTCATTAAAAGGGGGGAGAGGAAAATGGGAAAGGAAAAGGAGAATAAGTGAAGGGACTTGGAGGGAGGGGGGAGGGATCCTAAAAAAAAAAAAAAAAAAAGAGGGAGGGTTGGGCGTCACAAGGGGGGGTCTGTAAATTAAATATCGGGGAGGGGGATCAGGGGGGTCAAGGGAAAAAAGTATTAACTGTAAATGTAAATGGGATGAACGATCCCATCAAACGGAGACGGATAGCAGATTGGATCAAAAAGCAGAACCCTACAATATGTTGCCTACAGGAAACACACTTAAAGCAGGGAGATACATACAGAGTAAAGGTAAAAGGTTGGAACAGAGCCTATTATGCTTCAGGTAAAGCCAAAAAAGCAGGGGTAGCTATCCTTATCTCAGATCAAGCAAAAGCAGAAGTAGATCTCGTTAAAAAAGATAAGGAAGGAAACTATATCCTGCTGAAAGGTAGCATAAATAATGAAGCCATATCAATACTAAACATATATGCACCAAGTGGTATAGCATTTAACTTTCTAAAGGAAAAGTTAAGAGAACTGCAAGAAGAAATAGACAGTAAAACTATAATAGTGGGAGATCTCAACCTTGCACTCTCAGATTTAGACAAATCAAACCACAAAACAAACAAGAAAGAAATTAAAAAAGTAAATAGAACATTAGAAAAACTAGGTATGATAGACCTTTGGAGAAAACTGAATGGCAATAGGAAGGAATATACTTTCTTCTCATTAGTTCATGGATCCTATACAAAAATTGACCATATATTAGGACATAAAGATCTCAAAATTAAATGTAGGAAGGCAGAAATAATAAATGCCTTCTTCTCAGATCACAATGCAATAAAAGCTACATTCAGTAAAAAGTTAGGGGTAAATAGACCAAAAAGTAATTGGAAACTGAATAATCTCATCTTAAAGAATGACTGGGTGAAAGAGCAAATTATAGAAACAATTAACAATTTCACCCAAGATAATGATAATGATGAGACATCATATCAAAATCTTTGGGATGCAGCTAAAGCAGTAATAAGGGGAAATTTTATATCTTTATAGGCTTATTTGAAGAAAATTGAGAAAGAGAAGATTAACGAATTGGGCTTACAACTTAAAAGGCTAGAAAAAGACCAATTATAAACCCCCAACCAAAAATTAAACTCGAAATACAAAAATTAAAAGGAGAAATCAATAAAATTGAAAGTAAAAAAACTATTGAATTAATAAATAAAACCAAGAGTTGGTTTTATGGAAAAGCCAATAAAATAGATAAACCTTTGGTAAATTTGATCAAAAAAAAAGAAAGAGGAAAATCAAATTGATAGTCTTACAAATGAAAAGGGGGATCTTTCCACCAATGAAGAGGAAATTAGAGAAATAATAAGGAGTTACTTTGCCCAACTTTATGCCAATAAATTTGATAACTTAAGTGAAATGGATGACTTTCTCCAAAAATATAGGCTCCCTAGATTAACAGAGGAGGAGATAAATTGCTTAAATAGTCCCATTTCAGAAAAAGAAATAGAACAAGCTATTAATCAACTCCCCAGGAAAAAATCCCCAGGGCCAGATGGATTCACATGTGAATTCTACCAAACATTTAAAGAACAATTAGCCCCAATGTTATATAAATTATTTGAAAAAATAGGGGATGAAGGAGTCCTACCAAACTCCTTTTATGACACAGACATGGTACTGATACCTAAACCTGGTAGATCGAAAACTGAGAAAGAAAATTATAGACCAATCTCCTTAATGAATATTGATGCTAAAATCTTAAATAAGATATTAGCAAAAAGACTTCAGAAAATCATCTCCAAGATAATACACTATGATCAAGTAGGATTTATTCCAGGAATGCAGGGCTGGTTTAATATTAGGAAAACTATTAATATAATTGACCATATTAATAATCAAATTAATAAGAACCATATGATCATCTCAATAGATGCAGAAAAAGCATTTGACAAAATCCAACATCCATTCCTACTAAAAACTCTTGAGAGTATAGGAATAAATGGATTATTCCTTAGAATAATCAGGAGTATATATTTAAGACCGTCAGTAAACATAATATGCAATAGAAATAAACTGCAACCTTTCCCAGTAAGATCAGGAGTGAAACAAGGTTGCCCACTATCACCATTACTATTCAATATAGTACTAGAAACGCTAGCCTCGGCAATAAGAGCCGAGAAAGAGATTCAAGGAATTAGAGTAGGAAATGAGGAAATTAAACTATCACTTTTTGCAGATGACATGATGGTATACTTAGAGAATCCCAAAGACTCTGCTAAAAAGCTACTAGAAATAATTCAAAATTTCAGCAAAGTGGCAGGATACAAAATAAATCCACATAAATCCTCGGCATTTTTATATATCACTAACAAAATGCAACAGCAAGAGATACAAAGAGAAATTCCATTCCAAACAAATGTTGAGAGTATAAAGTATTTGGGAATCCATCTACCAAAGAAAAGTCAGGAATTATATGAGAAAAATTACAAAACACTTGCCACAAAAATAAAATTAGATTTAAATAATTGGAAGGACATTCAGTGCTCTTGGATAGGCCGAGCGAATATAATAAAGATGACAATACTCCCCAAACTAATCTATTTATTTAGTGCTATACCAATCAGACTACCAAGAAACTATTTTAATGACCTAGAAAAAATAACAACAAAATTCATATGGAAGAATAAAAGGTCAAGAATTGCAAGGGAACTAATGAAAAAAACTCAGAGGAAGGTGGTCTAAGTGTACCTGATCTAAAGCTATATTATATAGCAGCAGTCACCAAAACCATTTGGTATTGGCTAAGAAATAGACCGGTAGATCAGTGGAACAGATTAGATACAAAGGACAAAAAAGGGTACATCTATAGCAATCTAATCTTTGACAAACCCAAAGATTCCAACATTAGGGATAAAAATTCATTATTCGGAAAAAACTGTTGGGAAAACTGGAAATTAGTATGGCAGAAATTAGATATGGATCCACACTTAACACCATATACCAAGATAAGATCAAAATGGGTCCGTGATTTAGGCATAAAGAGGGAGATAATAAATAGATTAGAGGAACAGAGGATAATCTACCTCTCAGACTTGTGGAGGAGGAAGGAATTTATGACCAGAGGAGAACTAGAGATCATTATTGATCACAAAATAGAAGATTTTGATTACATCAAACTAAAAAGTTTCTGTACAAATAATACTAATGCAAACAAGATTAGAAGGGAAGTAACAAATTGGGAAAATATTTTTAGAAACAAAGGTTCTGACAAAGGTCTCATTTCCAAAATATATAGAGAACTGACCATAATTTATAAGAAACCGGACCATTCTCCAATTGATAAATGGTCAAAGGATATGAACAGACAATTCTCAGAGGAAGAAATTGAAACTATATCCACTCCCATGAAAGAGTGTTCCAAATCACTACTGATCAGAGAAATGCAAATTAAGACCACTCTGAGATACCACTACACACCTGTCAGATTGGCTAAGATGACAGGAACAAATAATGACAAATGTTGGAGGGGATGTGGGGAAATTGGGACACTAATACATTGCTGGTGGAGTTGTGAAAGAATCCAGCCATTCTGGAGAGCAATCTGGAATTATGCCCAAAAAGTTATCAAACTGTGCATACCCTTTGACCCAGCAGCGCTACTACTGGGATTATATCCCAAAGAAATACTAAAGAGCAGAAAGAGACATATATGTGCCAAAATGTTTGTGGCAGCTCTTTTTGTTGTAGCTAGAAACTGGAAGATGAATGGATGTCCATCAGTTGGAGAATGGTTGGGTAAATTGTGGTATATGAAGGTTATGGAATATTATTGCTCGGTAAGAAATGACCAGCAGGAGGAATATAGAGAGGCCTGGAGAGACTTAAATCAACTGATGCTGAGTGAAATGAGCAGAACCAGAAGATCACTGTACACTTCAACAACAATACTGTATGAGGATGTATTCTGATGGAAGTGGAAATCTTCAACATAAAGAAGATCCAACTCACTTCCAGTTGATCAATGATGGACAGAGGTAGCTACACCCAGAGAAGAAACACTGGGAGGGGAATGAAAATTGTTAGCACTAATATCTGTCTGCCCAGGTTGCATGTACCTTCGGATTCTAATGTTTATTGTGCAACAAGAAAATGATATTCGCACACATGTATTGTACCTAGACTATATTGTAACACATGTAAAATGTATGGGATTGCCTGTCATCGGGGGGAGGGAATAGAGGGAGGGGGGGTAATTTGGAAAAATGAATACAAGGGATAATATTATTATATATATATATACATATATATATATATATATATAATAAAAAAAATAAAATAAAATAAAATAAAATTACACTGATGAGCAAAAAAAAAAAAAAAAAAAGATTTTAGCATCAATATTCATTAAGGAAATTGGTCTATAGTTTTCTTTCTCAGTTTTCGATCTACCTGGTTTAGGTATCAGTACCATGTCTGTGTCATAAAAGGAATTTGGTAGGACTCCTTCAATCCCTATTTTTTTCAAATAATTTATATAGCATTGGAGTTAGCTGTTCTTTAAATGTTTGGTAGAATTCACATGTAAATCCATCTGGTCCTGGGGATTTTTTCTTAGGAAGTTGGTTAAGAGCTTGGTCTATTTCTTTTTCTGAGATGGGACTATTTAGACTACTTACTTCTTCCTCTGATAATCTGGGCAAGCTATATTTTTGAAGGTATTCTTCCATTTCATATAAGGTATTGAATTTATTGGCATAAAGTTGAGCAAAGTAGATCCTAACTATTATTCTAATTTCCTCTTAATTAGTGCTGAATTCTCCCTTTTCATTTTCAAGACTAAAAATTTGTTTTTCTTTCCTTTTTTTAATCAGGATTACTAAGGGTTTGTCTATTTTGTTGGTTTTTCTATAGAACCAAATCTTTAGATTTATTAATTAATTCAATAGTTTTTTTGTTTGTTTGTTTGTTTTTTTTACTTTCAATTTTATTAATCTCACCTTTCATTTTTAGAATTTCAAGTTTTGTGTTTGTCTGGGGGTTTTTAATTTGTTCCTTTTCTAGCAATTTTAGTTGTAAGCCCAATCCGTTGGCCTTCCCTTTCTCTATTTTATGCAGGTAGGCTTGTAGAGATATTAAATTTCCTGTTATTACTGCTTTGGCTAAATCCCACACATTTTGGTATGATGTCTCATTATTGTCATATTCTTGAGTGAATTTATTAATTATATCTATGGTTTTCTGTTTTACCGAATCATTCTTTAGTATAAGATTATTTAGTTTATAATTATTTTTTAGTCTATTTTCCCCTGGCTTTTTATTCAATGTAATTGTAATTGCATTGTGGTCTGAAAAAGATGCATTTACTATTTCTGCCCTACTGCATTTGATTTTGAGGTTTTTATGTCCTAGTATATGGTCAATTTTTGTATAGGTTCCATAGACTGCTGAGAAGAAAGTATACTCCTTTCTGTCTCCATTAAGCTTTCGCCAAAGATCTATCATATCAAAGTTTTCTAATATTCTATTTACCTCTTTGACTTCTTTCTTATTTATTTTGTGATTTGATTTATCTAATTCTGAGAGGTCTGTTGTCTTTCTAATAAGGTTGAGATCTCCCACTATTATAATTTTACTATCTATTTCTTCTTGCAGGTCTATTAATTTCTCTTTTAAGAATTTAGATGATGCACCACTTTGTGTATATATGTTTAATATTGATACTGCTTCATTATTGTTGCTAACCTTTAGCAGGATAGAATGCCCTTCCTTATCTCTTTTAATTAGATCAATTTTTGTTTTTGCTTGATCTGAGATGAGGATGACTACCCCTGCTTGTTTAGCTTTGCCTGAAGCATAGTAGATTCTGCTCTGCCCTTTTACTTTTAGTTTAAATGTAATCACCCTGTTTCAGGTGTGTTTCCTGTAAACAACATATAGTAGGATTCTGACTTTTAATCCAATCTGCTAACTGCTTCCTCTATATGAGGGAGTTTACTCTGTTCATATTTATGGTTAGAATGACTAATTCTATATTGCTTGCTATCCTGTTAACCCCTACTTATGCTTTTCCCCTTTCCTTCTCTCTTACCCCCCTACCCAGTATTAAACTTGTGAACACCACTTGCTTTTCACAGCCCTCCCTATTTAGTATCCCTCCTCCACCTTAAAGATCCTCCCCTTATTTTACCCCTTTTCCTCACAATTTCTGTATTCCCTTCCCCTTAGCTTACTCCTTCCCTCTCACTTTTCAGTGAAGTGGAAGAAGTTTCACCATAAATCGAATATGTCTATTGATACACACTATGTTCATCTCCCTCCTTTCTTTCTCTCAGATATAATAGGTTACCTTTGCCTCTTCATGAGATGTAGTACTATCACTTTACACTTTTTTATGATATAATTTCCTTTCCACCTCTAGTTTCTAGGGCAAAGTATACATGTGTTCTTTACATGTTTTTATAACAGAAGTATAGTTCTCAAGATTTCTTTTTTACCTTTTTAGAAATCTCTTGAGTTCTGTATTTGAAGATCAGACCTTTTATGTAGGTCTGGTTTTTTCATCAAGAATAGAAGGAATTCATTTATTTCATTAAATGTCCATCTTCTTCCCTGGAAAATGATGCCAATTTTGCTGGCTAAGTTATTCTTGGCTGCATACCAAGTTCCTTAGCCTTTCAGAATATCATGTTCCAGGCCCTTCATTCTTTTAATGTGGACGCTGCTAGATCCTGGGTTATCCTTATTGTGGCTCCTCCATATCTGAATTGCTTTTTTCTAGCAGCTTCCAGTAGTTTTTTCTTTGTCTGATGGTCCTTGAACTTGGCGACTATATTTCTTGGCTTTTTGATTTTAGGGTCCCTTTTAGTAGGTGTTTGATGAATTTTTTCAATGTCTATTTTACCCTGTTTCCAGAACGTCTGGGCAGTTCTCTTTGATAATTTCCTAGAAAATGGTGTCCAAGCTCTTTTTTTCCTCACATTTTTCAGGGATTCCGATTATCCTCAAATTGTCTCTCCTGGATCTGTTTTCCAGGTCTGTTGTCTTTCTAATAAGGTACTTGACATTCTCTTCAATTGTTTCAATTCTCTGGTTTTGCTTGACTACCTCTTGGTTTCTCCATTAGTCATTCATTTCTACTTGTTTGAGTCTAATTTTCAATGATGTATTTTCCTCACTCATTTTTTTTAATATCTTTTTGTAATTGTCCAATTGTGTATTTAAGTGAGTTCTTTTCTTCTATGGAATTTTTATTTTTAATTTTATCCATTTTATTTTTTAGAGAGCTGATTTCTTTATCCAGGTCACTAATCCTGTTTTCCTTGGAGTTGTTTACCTTTTCCAATTCACTAATTTTGTTTCTCAATGATTTGATCTCTTTGTCCACTCTGGATGACTTCTCCAGCCTCTCCTTCCAAGCTCCCCTTTCCTTTTCCCATTTCTCTTCTAGCTCTCTTGTGAGGGCCTTTTTTGATTTCCTCTATGAGAGTCTTATGTATTGAGGACCAGATCATATCCCCCTTAGGGGATTCGTCTGGGGACAATCTGTTTTTAGTTTCCTCACTATTTGAAGTCTGCTCTCCCTCCCTACAGAAGCTGTCAATGGTTAGAGCTCTTTTTAATTTTTTGTTCATTTTGTCAAGAGTGGAATCGAAGAAAACAAATTGACAAGAGAAACAATTGGTCTATTTTTTGGGGGATGGGCCTGGATGGTGTCAATGGGCTTCCTCTACAGACTGGGGGTAGGGCAGCCACTAACAGGACAGTGATGGCTGTGCTGAGTCTGTGCTCTGAGGCTCTGTGAACTCGGAGTCACTCCAGGTGGGGGTTGGAGGTGGCCGTTTCCAAGAGATGCTAGCTTTTTGGAGTTTTGATCTACACCTCCCATGTTTACACCCTCTCTGCTACTCCTGGCTTGTGCCAAGAAGGAATATCCAGAGTGGGGTAAAAGTCTTTTTGCAGAAACGGCAGAGATTGTACCCTTCCCACCTCAGGTCTAAACTGTGTGAGCTGTCTGTCTTGCTCTGGCTTGCCTGCCCTCAATCTACACCCAGTCTTTTTGACTTTCCCCTGAGCAAACACAGACCTTCTCTGGCGAATTTCAAGGATGTCTTCTGTTGGTGATTATTTGTGGGTGTATTTTCCAGTCAAGCATTAACTCTGAGGCTTGTAATGAATAAGTCCTGAGAGAAAACACAGAGCTCAAGCAGCTGTCTGCCTCCATGCCACCATCTTGGCCAGAAGTCCTCCAAAATCATTTTTGAACTCTTCCATAGCTTCAGAGTAATACTTATTTTTCTTTCACGCTTTGCATTTAGGAACTCTGACTTTGTTGTTTTGATTGTTTGCTTTGGTCTTCCTTATCATCATAGAAAATTTCTTTGGTCAGAAACTTTTTTTATTATGTACTTATTTTCCTAACCTAGTACTTGGCATTTAATTATTGGTTAAAGTAGGACTCTGTTTCCAGGGTAGAAGATTTACACAACTTTCAGGGATTTTGTTCAGCTGTTTTCAGAGATGCTTCTGGGAACCTGACCACAAGCCCTCTCTTCTCTTCAGGAATTAAGTGTGTCTTCATCTACTGTAGCTATAAGATCTAGTGTACTAAACAATACAGTCCAGAGACTTCCGGCCAAGATGGCGGCATGGAGGCAGACAGCTGCTTGAGCTCCTTGTTTTCTCTCAGAACTTACTTCATGACAAGCCTCAGACTTAATGCTTGACCCAGAAAGAAATCCACAAATAATCACCAAGAGAAGACATCCTTGAAAGTTTCCAGAGAAGGTCTGTGTTTGCTCAGGGGAGGGTCAATCAGACTGGGCGCAGACTGAGGGCAGGCAAGCCAGAGGGAGACAGGCAGCTCACACAGCTCAGACCTGAGGGGGAGGGGTAAGATCTCTGCCATTTCTGTGAAAAGACTTTTTCCCCAGTGTGGATACTCCATCTTGGCAGCAAGCCAGAAGCAGCGGAGAAGGTGTAAACAACTGAGGTGAAGATTAAAACCCCAGAAAGCCAGCATCTCTCAGAACCCGGCCACCCCCAACCCCCACCTGGACTGACTCAGCTTGTTTTCAGAGCCTCAGAGCGCAAACTCAGTAGAGTCATTGCTGTTCTGTTAGTGGCTCTCAGCTGCCCTACCCACAGTCTGTAGAGGAAGCCCATTAATACCATCCAGCCCCATCCCCCGCAAAACAGAACAATTTTTTCTCTTGTCAATTTCCTTTCTTCGATTCCTACTCTGAAAAAATGAACAAAAAATTCAAAAGGGCTCTAACCATTGACAGCTTTTGTATGGAGAGAGAGCAGACTTCAAATACTGAGGAGACAAAAAACAGACTGTCCCCAGAGGAATCTCCTGAGAGGGATATGAGCTGCTCCTCAATACAAAAGAATCTCATAGAGGAAATCAAAAAGGCTCTCACAAGAGAGCTAGAAGAGAAATGGGAAAAGGAAAGGGAAGCTTGGAAAGAGAGCCTGGAGAAGTTATCCAGGGTAGATAAAGATTTGAGAAACAAAATTAGTGAATTGGAAAAGGTAAATAACTCCAAGAAAAACAGGATTAGAGAGCTGCAAAAAGAAAACAGCTCTCTAAAAAATAAAATGTATAAAATGGGAAAAAATTCCATAGAAGATAAAAACTCAATTGCACAATTACAAAAAGATATTAAAAAAGTGAGTGAAGAAAATACATCATTGAAAATTAGACTCGAACAAGTAGAAATGAATGAATCAAGGAGAAACCAAGAAGTAGTCAAGCAAAACCAGAGAAATGAAATAATTGAAAAGAATGTCAATTACCTTATTAGAAATACAACAGATGGGGGGGGCGGAGCCAAGATGGCGGAGAAGATACACGTGATTCTTTAAGCTCCTTTCTTCCCTCAATACCAACTAGATAAAATCAGCCTCCGAAATAGCGCTGGACTGATAGAATCCACAAGGACTGGAAGCACGACTTACCAGCTGAAGAGAATCTGGAGTTTCAACAGGAAAGGTCAGTTCCCAGGGGAGGAAGAAGAAAGGCCAGCACAGACGGCTGGGTGCTGACACGCTGCGCCAATCACGCTGGGGAGGGCTCTTGGATCAGAGCAGCCACTGAGATAGCAGAATCTGGCACAGGCTGTTAGCTCTTCTCTGCTTATAAAACAGCAGTTCAGAAGAGAAATTAAGCCCACTTAAAATTTTTAAACTAGATAATAGAACCACCCTAATCTGAAAGTAACTCAGCAGATCTCGGCACTGGATATGGCAGACTTAGGCTGTCCTAGCTTTCACCTGTGAGTAGTTAAGAGATTGAGAAGTGGGCAGATATGGCCCAAGGAAACACACACTGCCTTGCTTGGCTGGAGGCTGTGGAACTCAGCCCCGGGAAGTCCCAGAGAAGCGGAACCTTTGAACTAGGGACCGCGGTTTCAGGGCAGACACTTCTAGTTTGAGCACAGGGGCTTTTCACGTCACCTGCTGATGACATCCACGCCCCACGGGAGGCATAGGCTGGGCTTTGTGTCGCCTTTACTGTTCAATCTCAAACTTCAGGGAAGCTGCCAGGACAAATAGTGCTGCCCTCAAAGAAGAGCAATGCTAATCACCTGTAAGGCACTTCCAGGGAGGCGGTGGGGAACTCTCTCCCAGAGCTCTCTCTTAGCTCAGGCCCAGGGGCTGCTGCATCAATCCAGTCTGGGAAGAATCTGGTAAAGAAATAAATAAATAATTTCCTATCCCAGGGACAGACACCAAAAGAGTTTTTAAGTATGAGCAAAAAGCAAAAAAAAAAAAAAAAAAAAACATTGACTCATTCTACACAGAGAAAGAGCAGGTATCCAACTCCGAGGAAGTTAACAGCAGAGAGTCAGCAGATAACAGCCTAAAGGGGAATGATACCGGCCTCCCATCACATAACTCTCTCCTAGAAGAGACTATTAAAAGTTAAGAGAGTTTGAAGAAAAAAGGGGAAAGGAAAGAGAAGCTATAAAATTGGAGTTGGAAAAAATAAAGAATTCACAGGAGATTCAGGGAAACAAAATTTGTGAAATAGAAAAGCTTAAAAAATCACAGGAAAATAGGATTGCTGAATTGGAGAAGACAAAAAAGTCTCAAGAAAATAGGATTTGTGAATTGGAAAAAGGAAATAATTCTCTAAAAAAAATTAGGGAAATGGAAAAAATCAATAGAGCAAAATAATTCATTCAAAAATGAAATTGGACATTTACAAAAAGAACTAAAAACTGTGAATGAAGAAAATAACTCCTTAAAATTCAGGATGGAACAAACAGAAATGAATGATTCATTGAGAACCCAAGAATCAGTAAAACAAAACAAAACAAAAAAAAACAAAAAAAAAAAAAGAAAAGCTGGAGAATAACGTCAAACACTTAGTGGGAAAATCTATAGACGTGGAAAATAGATCTAGGAGAGATAATCTGCAGATCAAATTCCTTTTATACCACAGACATGGTACTGATACCTAAACCAGGTCGATCGAAAACTGAGAAAGAAAATTATAGACCAATTTCCTTAATGAATATAATGAATATTGATGCTAAAATCTTAAATAAGATATTAGCAAAAAGAGTTCAGAAAAATCATACCCAGGATAATACACTATGATCAAGTAGGATTTATACAAGGAATGCAGGGCTGGTTTGATATTAGGAAAACTATTAGTATAATTGACCATATTAATAATCAAATTAATAAAAACCATATGATAATTTCAATAGATGCAGAAAAAGCATTTGACAAAATCCAACATCCATTCCTACTAAAAACTCTTGAGAGTATAGGAATAAATGGACTATTCCTTAGAATAATCAGGAGCATATATTTAAGACCATCAGTAAGCATAATATGCAATAGAAATATACTGCAACCTTTCCCAGTAAGATCAGGAGTGAAAGAAAGTTGCCCCTATCACCATTACTATTCAATATAGTACTAGAAATGCTAGCCTTGGCAATAAGAGCCGAGAAAGAGATTCAAGGAATTAGAGTAGGAAATGAGGAAATCAAACTATCACTCTTTGCAGATGACATGATGGTATACTTAGAGAAGCCCAAAGACTCTGCTAAAAAGCTATTAAAAATAATTCAGAATTTTAGCAAAGTGGCAGGATACAAAATAAATCCACATAAATCCTCAGCATTTTTATACATCACCAACAAAATGCAACAGCAAGAGATACAAAGAGAAATTCCATTCAAAATAATGGTCGATAGTATAAAATATTTGGGAATATATCTACCAAAGGTGAGTCAGGAATTATATGAGCAAAATTACAAAACACTTGCCACAAAAATAAAGTCAGATTTAAATAATTGGAAAGACATTCAGTGCTCTTGGTTAGGCCGAGCGAATATAATAGAGATGACAATACTTCCTAAACTAATCTATTTATTTAGTGCTATACCAATCAGACTTCCAAGAAACTATTTAAATAAGCTAGAAAAAATAACAACAGAATTCATATGGAACAACAAAATGTCGAGAATTTCAAGGGAATTAATGAAAAAAAAAATTAAGTGAAGGTGCTCTAGCTGTACCTGATCTAGAACTATATTATAAAGCAACAGTCACCAAAACTATTTGGTATTGGCTAAGAAATAGACTAGTTGATCAGTGGCATAGGTTAGGTTCACAGGGCAAGATAGTGAATAAAAATAGCAATCTAGTGTTTGACAAACCCAAATATCCCAAATTTTGGGATAAGAATTCATTATTTGATAAAAACTGCTGGGAAAACTGGAAATTAGTATGGCAGAAACTAGGCATGGACCCACATTTAACACCACATAGTAAGATTAGATCAAAATGGGTCCAAGATTTAGGCATAAAGAACAAAATCATAAATAAATTGGAGGAACATGGGATGGTTTACCTCTCAGACTTGTGGAGGAGGAAGGAGTTTGTGTCCAAGGGAGAACTAGAGACCATTATTGATCACAAAATAGAAAATTTTGATTACACCAAATTAAAAAAGTTTCTGCACAAACAAAACTAATGCAAACAAGATTAGAAGGGAAGTAACAAATTGGGAAAACATTTTTATAGTTAAAGGTTCTTATAAAGGCCTCATCTCCAAAATATACAGACAATTGACTTTAATTTATAAGAAATCAAACTATTCTCCAATTGATAAATGGTCAAAGGATATGAACAGACAATTTTCAGATGATGAAATTAAACCTATTTCCATTCATATGAAAGAGTGTTCCGAATCATTATTGATCAGAGAGATGCAAATTAAGACAACTCTGAGATATCATTACACACCTGTCAGATTGGCTAAGATGACAGGAACAAATAACAATGAATGTTGGAGGGGCTGTGGGAAAACTGGGACACTGATGCATTGTTGGTGGAGTTGTGAAAGAATCCAACCATTCTGGAGAGCAATCTGGAATTATGCCCAAAAAGTTATCAAAATGTGCATAACCTTTGACCCAGCAGGGCTACTACTGGGCTTATATCCCAAGGAAATACTAAAGAAGGGAAAGGGACCTGTATGTGCCAAAATGTTTGTGGCAGCCCTTTTCATAGTGGCTAGAAGCTGGAAGTTGAATGGGTTTCCATCAATTGGAGAATGGTTGGGTAAATTATGGTATATGAATGTTATGGAATATTATTGTTCTGTAAGAAATGACCAACAGGAGGAATACAGAGAGGCTTGGAGAGACTTACATCAACTGATTCTAAGTGAAACAAGCAGAACCAGAAAATCATTATACACTTCAACAATGATACTGTATGAGGATGTATGCTGATGGAAGTGGATACCTTCAACATAGAGAAGAGGTAATCCAATTCCAATTGATTAATGATGGACAGAATCAGCTGCATCCAGAAAAGGAACACTGGGAAATGACTGTAAACTGTTATTTTTACCTTCTGAATCCAATTCTTCCTGTGCAACAAGGAGTTCGGTTCTACACACATATATTGTATCTAGAATATACTGTAATATATTTAACATGTATAAGACTGCCTGCCATCTGGGGGAGGGGGTTGGGGGAGGAAGGGAAAAAATCTGAATAGAAGTAAGTGCAAGGGATAATGTTGTAAAAATTACACATGCATATGTACTGTCAAAAAAAAAGTTATAATTATAAAATAAAATTAAATTAAAAAAAAAGAAAAAAAATCTCCTCTCCAAAAACAAACAAAAAAAAAAAAAAAAGAAAAAAAATTAAAATGATTCAGGCAGCTTTGATTAGTAGGTAACAGTATTAGACTTAGAGTAAAGAAAAATTAAATGATTCTTCCTCAGATTTCTACTAATTATGTGACACTAGATAAGTTATCTATATTAACTATCTATGTCAGTAGGTTGTTTCATTCAAATGAAATGATATTTAAAGTACTTTGCAAATTTTTTAAATGTTGTATAAATGTTAGTTACAATGATAATGATGTTGGTAACAGTTGAGGTGGTAGCCATTGTAATCTTGATAGAAAATTGTGAAGTAGGCTGATAGTTTGTAAATCTTTATATTATTTTGCTTCTTCATCATACCCCATATTTGCCAATCTACTTTTAAACAATTAACTAAGCATAATAAATATTTGTTCATCATAAAATTATAAATTACAGATGAATGCCTCAATAGAGAAAAGGAAGGATAATTGGAATTTCATTTTGAAATATTGTGTTTCTTAGAATAAAGGTGCTAATTATTATATTATTATTACTTTTAATAATAATTATCAGTAAACATCAAAAAAAAAAAAAACAAAAACAATACAGTCCTGCTTTGCTGGCTCTGGAGCAGGGCCTGGGGGTGAGGTTGTATTGGCACAGTCTGCATTGGGATTGCATGCTACTCTTCTTTCCTGTTACCAGAGACCTTTTCTGTTGACTTTCCAGGTCCTCTTTGGTGTCTTCAGGCCTAAGCATTCTAGAAACCATCAGTTTCTGATTCAGAGATGCCTGCTTTGCTAATATGAGTCCAAGATTTGGGCTTGGTATGCACTCCTGCGTCCCTCACCATGACTGTATGCTAGACTCTTGCCCTAATGGCACAGATCTTTTCTGCTGACCTTCTAATATACCTTTGGCTGGAAAAAAATGTTCTACTGTCTATTTTTGGCGTTGTGATGCTCTAAAAAATTTAGAGCCATTATTTACAGGAATGTAGATTTCTTTAGGGGAAGAAGTTGGGCTCATTTAGGGTTAGGGTTAGTTCCTGCCTTTACTCCACCATTTTAGTTCTGCCTCTTTCCTCATTCTTGAACCCTTAATGCTTAATACATTGCCCAATAAATACTAGATGCTTAATAAATATTGTTGCTTTAATTTGACTTAGTGTATTTGTTTTTTCACCTGAATAAAATGATAAGAAATTTGAGGTCAAATTCTTCTTGTATACCAACCCAATTTTTCTGTTATCTAGCTGATTGAAAATGAGGAAAAATCCCTTCCTTTAAAAATGACAATATGAAACTAAATGAATGCCAAGATTATTTTGTTGCTGTTGATGTTGTTGTTGCTTGTTTGTTTATTTGTTTTCCCCCATTTCTAACAATCCATTGTTTAAAGCACAGTTATTCATCGCCTTGAATTTGGATTTACTTTATTTTTTTGGTAATGCTATCAGCACACCTATCTTTTACTTTTTGCTTTGGACCTAGTAATGAAATCACTATAGAATCAACTTGCCTACTTTCTGATTCACCTGCCAGTTGTTTTTCTTTGACACTAAAAAGCATGTCTCCCTAATATTAGAATATATTTAAGCTAAATATCGGACATTATAAGACCATAATAATGTTTTCGCATCTTTTTATTTTTATAGTGGTCACACTAGTTAAAGAATTTCTTCTGTAAGGCAGTTAAGTAATGGCAGTGAATGTTATGCCTGGAATCAGAAAAACTCATCTTTGTAAATTCAAAGTTGGCATCAGAGGCTTACTAGCTTTGTTGACCTAAGGCAAATTACTTACCTCTGCCTTAGTCTTCCCCTTTGTAAAAAGAGCTAGAGAAGAAAATAGCAAATCTCTTTAGTATCTTGGCCAATCAAACTCCAAATAATATCATGAGCAATTATATATGATTGAAATTATTGAACAGTAATTCAATTGATTTTGTGCCTGCTCCTTTCCACAACCAAAATAATCCCAACTGCTACAGAAAATTCTCTCATGAATACATGTTTATCTTTCTTATCTGTTGGGATGAAACACATTCCTTGAAATTTGTTTTAGTTCTCTGTGTCTGTCAATCTGATTTTCTTTGTCTGATTGTCTGCCTCTCTTTCTTCCTTTCTCTGTCTCTCTATCTATCTCTGTCTATCTCTCTATCTTTAATGTCAGATGCATTACTGACATACGGGAAATACTTAATAAATAAGTTTTCCCTTCATTCAAATCAACTCGAAGCTTTATTAAATTTGTAATAACACAATTCATATGTAGTGCAAAACTGAGGAACACAAGACATTTGGCATTCACAGTTCATAGAGTGCAATAACATCAATAGCATTTTTCCAAAAGAACAACGATAATAACTACCACCAAAATAATAGTTTTATCAGAATTTTAGCAAAAATATATAGACAATAGAGCTGACCTTCAAAGGGAAGTATGAAATGCACAACAAATAACTAGTATTCTGTAGGCCTTTTGCTTTCTCTTTTCTTACTTCTGCTGTTGTAAAGGTGACTCTATAGTTTTATTATAGGTAGGGAAATAGACATAGGGAAATAAAGGATAATATAAATTAGAAAACAAGTGAGTATATCCACATATTTACTCAAAACCCTCAATTTCATAAATCACTTATCTTCACTGGGTTTTCCCTTCTACACATGATATATTTATTTCTTTAGCATCAATGCTCTTGTTTTCAGATAAGATTTTTTAACAACTTCTGTTTTGAATATAATTTGTTTAAAAAGAGCAGCTTAATTAACAGATTTAATAGGGATAAAGAGAGTAAAATAATATGGTATTGAGTAAATGATCCTCAATTGACTCCTTTGATAATTGTAATTTTTTTTACATTTTCCCTGTTTAATGTTGTGCTGATCACTTCTTACTGAAGAGTAATATTCCATAACATACATATACTAAAATATATTCAGCCATTCACCAACTGGCATACACTCAGTTTCCAGTTTTGTTCCACTACAAAGAGGGCTGCTACAAACATTCTTGTACATACAAGTGCCTTTCCATGCTTTAAGATCTCATTGGGATATAAGCCCAGTAGTAACACTGCTGGATCAAAGGGTATTCATAATTTGATAGCTTTTTGAACATAGTTCCAAATTGCTCTCCAGAAGGGCTGGATGTATTCACAATTCCAACAAAAATTTATCAGTGTCCCAGTTTTCCCACATTCTCTCAAACATTCAGCATTATCTTTTCAAGTCATTCTAGCCAATCTGACAGGTGTGTAGTGATATCTCAGAGTTGTCTTAATTTGCATTTCTCTGATTAATATTGACTTGGATCATCTTTTCATATGGCTAGAAATAGTTTCAATTTCTTCAACTGAAAAGTGTTCATATCCTTTGACCATTTATCAATTGGAGAATGGCTTGATCTCTTATAAATTAGATTCAATTGTCTATATATTTTGGAAATTAGGCCTTTATCAGAACCTTTGACTGTAACAATGTTTTCCAAGTTTAATGCTTTCCTTCTAATCTTTTCTGCATTAGTTTTGTTTGAACAAAATCTTTTCAATTTGATATAATCAAAACTTTCTATTTTGTGATCAATAATGATCTCTATTTTTTTCTTTGACTACAAATTCCTTCCTCCTCCACAGGTCTGAGAGATAAACTATCCTCTCTTCTTATAATTTATTTAAAATCCCATTCTTAATGCCTAGATCATGAACCCATTTTGACCTTATCTTGGCATATGGTGTTAAGTGTGGGTCAGTGCCTAATTTCTGCCATACTAATTTCCAAATTTCCCAGTAGTTTTTGCAAAATAGTGAATCCCCAAAGCTGAGGTCTTTGAGTTTATCAAACACAAGATTATTAAAGTTATTGACTATTTTGTCTTTTGAACCTAAACTATTCCACTGATCAACTAGTCTATTTCTTAGCCAATAGCCAAATGATTTTTGCAACTGCTGCTTGATCATTTAATTTTAGATCTGATACAGTTGGCCACCTTCATTCAATTTTTTTTTCATTAGTTCCTTTGAAAGTCTTGACTTTTTTTTTTTTTAATGGTATTGAACTCATGGTTTTTATTGTGAAACTTAAATTAAATAACATATGTAAATTTTGTTTTTTTATATTTAGAATTATTTTTCACAACATATATGCATGAGTAATTTTTTATAATATTATCCCTTGTATTCATTTTTCCAAATTATCCCACCCCTCCATTCCCTCCCCCCGATGACAGGAAATACAATATATTTTACATGGGTTACAATAAAACCTAGATACAATATATGTGTGTAAATACCATTTTCTTGTTGCACATTAAGTATTAGATTCCAAAGGTATAAGTAACCTGGGTAGATAGACAGTAGTGCTAACAATTTACATTCACTTCCCAGTGTTCCTTCTCTGGGTGTAGTTATTTCTGTCCATCATTGATCAACTGGAAGTGGGCTGGATCTTCTTTATGTTGAAGATATCCACTTCCATCATAATATATCTTCATACAACATTGAAGTGTACAGTGATCTTCTGGTTCTATTCATTTCACTCAGCATTAGTTGTTGTAAGTCTCTCCAAGCCTCTCTGTATTCCTCCTGTTGGGCATTTCTTACAGAGCAATAGTATTCCATAATCTTCATATACCATAATTTACTCAACCATTCTCCAATTGATGGGCATCCATTCAACTTCCAGTTTCTAGCTACAACAATAAAAGCTGCCACAAATATTTTGGCACATACAGGTCCCTTTCCCTTCTTTAGTAATTCTTTGGGATATAAGCCCAGTAGTAGTACGGCTGGGTCAAAGGGTATGCACAGTTTGATAACTTTTTGGGCATAATTCCAAATTGCTCTCCAGAATGGTTGGATTCTTTCACAACTCCACCAACAAAGTATTAGTGTCCCAGTTTTCCCACATCCCCTCCAACTTTCATCGTTATTTGTTCCTGTCATCTTAGCCAATCTGACAGGTGTATAGTGGTATCTCAGAGTTGTCTTAATTTGCATTTCTCTAATCAGTAGTGATTTGGAACACCCTTTCTTATGAGTGGATATAATTTCAATTTCATCATCTGAGAATTGTCTGTTCATATCCTTTGACCATTTATCAATTGGAGAATGGTTTGGTTTCTTATAAATTAGGGTCAGTTCTCTATATATTTTGGAAATGAGACCTTTGTCAGAACCTTTAACTTTAAAAATATTTTCCCAATTTGTTACTTTCCTTCTAATCTTGTTGCATTAGTATTGTTTGTACAGAAACTTTTTAGTTTGATGTAATCAAAATTTTCTATTTTGTGATCAATAATGATCTCTAGTTCTCCTCTGGTCATAAATTCCTTCCTCCTCCATCGATCTGAGAAGTAGACTATCCTCTGTTCCTCTAATCAATTTATTATCTCATTCTTTATGCCTAAGTCATGGACCCATTTTGATCTTATCTTGTTATATGCTGTTAAGTGTGGATCCATATCTAATTTCTGCCATACTAATTTCCAGTTTTCTGAACAGTTTTTTTTCCAAATAATGAATTTTTGTCCCTAATGTTGGTATCTTTTGGTTTGTCAAAGATTAGATTGCTATAGATGTAGCCTTTTTTGTTCTTTGTATCTAATCTGTTCCACTGGATCTACCGGTTTATTTCTTAGCCAATACCAAATGATTTTGGTGACTGCTGCTATATAATATAGCTTTAGATCAGGTACACCTAAACCACCTTCCTCTGACTTTTTTTTTTTTTTTTCATTAGTTCCCTTGCAATTCTCGACCTTTTATTCTTCCATATGAATTTTGTTGTTATTTTTTCTAGGTCATTGAAATAGTTTCTTGGGAGTCTGATTGGTATAGCACTAAATAAATAGATTAGTTTGGGGAGTATTGTCATCATTATTATATTCGCTCGGCCTATCCAAGAGCACTGAATGTCTTTCCAATTATTTAAATCTGACTTTATTTTTGTGGCAAGTGTTTTGTAATTTTTCTCATATAATTCCTGACTTTTCTTTGGTAGATGGATTCCCAAATACTTTATACTCTCAACATTTGTTTGGAATGGAATTTCTCTTTGTATCTCTTGCTGTTGCATTTTGTTAGTGATATGTAAAAATGCTGAGGATTTATGTGGATTTATTTTTTATCCTGCCACTTTGCTGAAATTTTGAATTATTTCTAGTAGCTTTTTAGCAGAGTCTTTGGGGTTCTCTAAGTATACCATCATGTCATCTGCAAAGAGTGACAGTTTGATTTCCTCATTTCCTACTCTAATTACTTGAATCTCTTTCTCGGCTCTTATTGCCGAGGCTAGCGTTTCTAGTACTATATTGAATAGTAATGGTGATAGTGGGCAACCTTGTTTCACTCCTGATCTTACTGGGAAAGGTTGTAGTTTATTTCTATTGCATATTATGCTTACTGACGGTCTTAAATATATGGTCATGATTATTCCAAGGAACAGTCCATTTATTCCTATACTCTCAAGAGTTTTTGGTAGGAATGGATGTTGGATTTTGTCAAATGCTTTTTCTGCATCTATTGAGATGATCATATGTTTTTTTATTAATTTGATTATTAATATGGTCAATTATGCTAATAATTTTCCTAATATTGATCAAGCTCTGCATTCCTGGTATGAATCCTACTTGGTCATGTTATATTATCCTGGGGATGATTTTCTGAAGTCTTTTTGCTAATATCTTATTGAAGATTTTAGCATCAATATTCATTAAGGAAATTGGTCTATAATTTTCTTTCTCAGTTTTCCATCGACCTGGTTTAGGTATCAGTACCATGTCTGTGTCGTAAAAGGAGTTTTGTAGGACTCTTTCATCCCCTATTTTTTCGAATAGTTTATATAGCATTGGGGCTAATTGTTCTTTAAGTGTTTGGTAGAATTCACATGTAAATCTATCTGGTCCTGGGGAGCTGATTGATAGCTTGTTCTATTTCTTTTTCTGAAATGGGACTATTTAAGCAATTTATCTCCTCCTCTGTTAATCTAGGAAGCCTATATTTTTGGATGAAGTCATCCATTTCACTTAAGTTATCAAATTTATTGGCATAAAGTTGGGCAAAGTAACTCCTTATTATTTCTCTAATTTCCTCTTCATTGGTGGAAAGATCCCCCTTTTCATTTGTAAGACTATCAATTTGATTTTCCTCTTTCTTTTTTCTGATCAGATTTACCAAAGGTATATCTATTTTATTATCTTTTTCATAAAACCAGCTCTTGGTTTTATTTATTAATTTAATAGTTTTTTTTTTTTTTTTTTTTTTTTTAACTTTCAATATTATTGATTTCTCCTTTTAATTTTTGTATTTTCAGTTTAATTTTTGGTTGGGGGTTTTTAATTTGGTCTTTTTCTAGCTTTTTAAGTTGCAGGCCCAATTCGTTAATCTTCTCTTTCTCTATTTACTTCAAATAAGCCTCTAAAGATATAAAATTTCCCCGTATTACCTCTTTAACTGTATCCCACAGATTTTGTTATGATGTCTCATCATTGTCATTATCTTGGGTGAAATTATTAATTGTTTCTATAATTTGCTGTTTTACCCAGTCATTCTTTAAGATGAGATTATTCAGTTTCCAATTACTTTTTGGTCTATTTACCCCTAACTTCTTACCGAATGTGGCTTTTATTGCATTGTGATCTGAGAAGAAGGCATTTATTATTTCTGCCTTCCTACATTTAATTTTGAGATCTTTATATCCTAATATATGGTCAATTTTTGTATAGGATCCATGAACTGCTGAGAAGAAAGTATATTCCTTTCTATTGCCATTCAGTTTTCTCCAAAGATCTATCATACCTAGTTTTTATAATGTTCTATTTACTTTTTTAATTTCTTTCTTATTTGTTTTGTGGTTTGGTTTGTCTAAATCTGAGAGTGCAAGGTTGAGATCTCCCACTATTATAATTTTACTGTCTATTTCTTCTTGCAATTCCCTTAACTATTCCTTTAGAAAGTTAGATGCTATACCACTTGGTGCATATATGTTAAGTATTGATATGGCTTCATTATTTACTTTTTTAATTTCTTTCTTATTTATTTATTTTTTTTTTGTGGTTTGATTTGTCTAAATCTGACAGTGCAAGGTTGAGATCTCCCACTATTATAGTTTTATGGTCTATTTCTTCTTGCAACTCTCTTAACTTTTCCTTTATAAAGTTAGATGCTATACCACTTGGTGCATATATGTTTAGTATTGATATAGCTTCATTATTTATGCTACCTTTCAGCAGGATATAGTTTCCTTCCTTATCTCTTTTAACTAGATCAACTTCTGCTTTTGCTTGATCTGAGATAAGGATAGCTACCCCTGCTTTTTTGGCTTTACCTGAAGCATAATAGATTCTGCTCCAACCTTTTACCTTTACTATATATGTATCTCCCTGCTTTAAGTGTGTTTCCTGTAAACAACATATTGTAGGGTTCTGATTTTTGATCCAGTCTGCTCTCTGTCTCCATTTGATGGGAGTGTTCATCCCATTCACATTTACAGTTAAAATTACTAATTCTGTATTTCCTGCCATCATATTATCCCCAGATTATGCTTTTTCCCTTGACCTCTCTGAACCCCATTCCCCAATATTTAATGTACAGACCCCACTTGTGATGCGCAACTCTCCCCTTTTTTTTATCCCTCAACCTTCCCTCCAAGTCCCTTCCCTTATTCTCCTTTTCCTTTTCCCTTTTCCTCTCCCCCCTTTTAATGAGGTGAGAGAGAATTATCTGAAAAACAAATATGTCAATTATTTACTCTTTGAGCCTCCATGAACTGCCAAGAAGAAAGTGTTCTCCTTTCTGTCTCCATTCAGTTTTCTCCAAAGATCTATCATAGGTAACTTTTCTTGTATTCTATTTATCTCTTTAACTTCTTCATTATTTATTTTGTTTTTTGATTTATCTAATTCTGATAGTGCAAGGTTGAGATGTCCCACTATTATATTTTTGTTGTTTATTTCTTCTTGCAGCTCTCTTTACTTCTCCTTTAGGAATTTAGATGTTATACCACTTGGTGCATATATTTTTAGTATTGATATTGCCTCATTATCTATGGTATCCTTGAACCCAATATGTTTTCTATCCTTATATCTTTTAATTAGATCTTTCTTTCTGGCTTTACCTTGATCTGAGATGAGAATGGCTACCCCTGCTTTTTTACTTCACCTGAAGCATAATAGATTCTGCTTCAGCCTTTTATCTTTTCTTTATATGTATCACTCTGCTTTAAATGTGTTTCTTGTAAACAACACATGGTAGCATTGTGGCTTTTAATGCAGTCTGCTATCTGCTTCCGTTATTGTAAAATATTCTTTAATATCTTATCCAAGATCTCTAATTCCTGTCTCAACTCTTCTAAAATCATCTTTTTTTCAGATATTTAAATTTAGCTAATCAAGGTAATCAAGGAATCAGTTACTTATAACAAAGTTTACCTCATTCTACAATACAGATTCTCATCCTTCCACTGAGAAGAAAACATACTTTATTGGTCTTCTACTATGTGAATTCAAATGTCTTTGAATATTGTACTTTAAATCATGATCAGTGTGCAAAATTTTAAGGTTTATAGAAATGCTTGTAAGTTTCTGGAAACCTACTTGTTGTGTGTTTCTTGTGGCATGATGATATTCTATTATAATAATATATCATACTTTATTCAGTTATTCTTTAGTTGATAAGTGTGAATTTTGTTTCCAATTCTTTTCCACTATTAAAAGTGTGGCTATAAACATTTGTGCATAGGTAGCATATTTTGGGAGAGATTTGTGTGGGTAGGAGTCATTCTATCATCCTACAAACAAAATTGAATGGAATGTCATCCATTCGCCTAGTTCTTATCCTTCCTTTTCTGCCCTGATGATGAAATTATATTTTATATTTACTTATTTCATTTCTCCTGATAAAAAGTAAATTCTCTGAATAAAAAAGAAATTTCTAATTTCTGCCTGTATAACTGGAATCTAACAGAATAAATGTCACAAAATAAATTCTTAACCAATTCCTGTAGAAGATTAGCTAATAGAAAGTAAGCTCTGCCCTTGATATATTATAGAATATTTTAAAAAAAATAATAGGCCATGCAAAATTCCCACAAGAACATTTTTCAGAGATTATTTTTCTTTAAATAGTTATTTCACTTAAAACAATATCAATGATAAAGTAATTTACAATCAATAAACATCAAAAGTTTCTATTGAGTCAACACAGAGCTCCCTCCCCTGGCTTCTCATATCTCTGTGTTTTAGGAAAAACAAAGACTTTTATTTTCAGGCTTTCTTACATTTTACAAAAAATTCTAGGAACCCCAAAATATAAAAGAGAAATACTACTCTCTTTGGTTTAAGTGTTCTTCCCATAATGTCTAAGTATTTTCCCCATTGTTCTTATAATTATTTTTAAAAAAATTTGTTTCCTTTTCAAGACATTTTAACCATCAAAATAGTATTTTGATATATAACTAAATGTTTCACAAGGCTATCAACATAGGCCATGATATAAAAAATTGGTTAAGAATTCCTGCTCTGATAATAAACTGTCTATCATACATACAAAGACCATGTAGTGATATAACAGACCAACATAGCTGCTATTCAAATGATATTGTTTTTTCCATCTTAGGATATCACTTGTGCACAGTTAGCTAAAGTCAACTTTATATCTTCTTTTTCTGTATATCTTCTAGTAAAATATATCTTAATATAATCCCACATCCATCTCATAGCTGAATTTTAACAATTCATTCCTTAGTATTTTTTTTGTCCTATCCCAAGATTATCCTTAGGCCTTTTTATATTTAAATAATTTCATAAAACTTAATGTAATACTGATCATTATATATCATAATTAGTTTTAATCATCTTTCTGATAATGGATACAATTTAATTTATGAAATGGGAGTTCATATAATACTTCTCCATGTAACCAAAAGGTACAATAATCAAGTTGATGGTCAAACAGGTGATCAAAGAAGGAAAATCATTGAGTTGTCATAATTTCTGCTACCAGTGTCTTTCACCACCTCATGCGTTCTTGCAATAGATTCAAGAATGGATAACCATGACTAGAATTCCATTGTTTTTGCTGACTATTCCAGTAAGAAACCTGCTGACACCTTCCCTTTATTGCTGCTGCATTACAGATCACCCTATGCATTAGCCTTTAGCATCAGTTTGTTGTCTAATTTAGTGAATCTACTTCTCAGATATTTGAAGCAATATGTAATTCAAAGGCTATAATAGAATCTTTAGTAAATAAGGAACCTTTAGTGGGTGGTACCTTATATAATCAATTATACAATGTATCAACATTGCAAAAGATAAAAGATTTTGCACTTATTTTATAGACTTAATCATAACAATCCAAAAGTTTATATTAATATAGTGCTTTACAAATAGTTTTATGCACATTTTCTATTTTTCTTATTTCCATATCTTAAGGGTATTATCAATTATTTCAACAATAATTTATAAATCATAGTTTCATAGATCTAGAAGTAGAAGGAACTTTTAAAAAATCATCACATTTCAACCCTTGGTTTCACATATGAAAAACAGAAGTGCAGATGCACTTACTATCTTGCCATATATTGGCAAAGCTGATTTTCAAACACAGATTACACAACTACAAGCAGTCTTTCCACAGCATCACATTGTGTTACATGTTACAGACTATTTTTGGGTATCTGTACTAGATGCTGTTTCTGGAAACTCCATTCATGTTTGCCCAAAATAATGACAATTTTTCCATATTGTTAGTATTCATTACTTAGGATTGGTAATGATGCTGCCTTTGGGCCTTAAAATGATGCTTAGAATACATGTGATTCAGTATACATGTTTAATACTGAAAAATTGGTAAAATTCTCTTTTGATTAATTTTTAGAAATTGGTAATGAATGATGGACCACCCTTGTCTGCTCTCTTTGAGGACATTAGGAAAAAATACAGATGCATTAACCAAAGATCAAGTTATTGGATGTATGTAAATTTGCCCTTTTACAACATTAACTTCATTGTTTATCTTTGCACAATGAGAGAGGAGGTTTCCATGTTCCTGGGAAGCTTTAGCAGTACATTGACAGCTTCTTGACCTTTCCAAAGACAGAGATATTAAGATGAACTTGATCTATTTAGTCACTGGGGGGTAACTGAGACTAATGATATAATGGTGATGTGTACTAATGAAGAGAATAAATTGTAGGAAAAGGATAGTCAGGATTAGTTACTGAAATTTTCTCTGCTTTATATAAATTAATTTGAATGACTCATAAAGGAGAAGAATATCTCTCTAATCTCCTTCCAAAGTTAAGGATGAAGATTAGATATCCTGAAGAAGAATGTAAAAGAAAAATATTAGTGAGGAAGAAAAAAATTACTTTTAATTCCCAGTAGAAAAGAGAAAGTTAATGAAGTTCTTGAGAGAAAACAGGATCAAAAATATTTTGAATCATAATATCATAATATATAATAAGAATAATAATAGCAACTGACATATACATAATAATTTAAAGATTGAAAAAATACTTTAGACACATTATGTCATTTGGTTTGACCAGGATCTTATGTGATAGTGTAGTTATTATCATTCCCATTGTAAAGATGAATAAATTGAGTTTCAGAGAAGTTTTGTGTTTTAGCTACCTCGTTTTACCTGTCCCCCAATGTTTTTTATATATTTTGTATATATTGAACTAAGTTTATCACCGTACCTTCTTAAAGGTAAAGACTATTTTTTATAATTTTTATCATTTTTACATATGTAAATAAATATATATATATATATATATATATATATATATATATATATATATATATATATATATATGAAGTTGGCTTATATATCAGCAATTATGCTAGGTACAGATTTACATATATATAAATGTACATGTGAATTAATTGAATTTGCTTTTATTGTATTAATTAATTTTATCATATTAATATGTATATATGCATATATTAAGACAATAATGAATTAAAATGTATTAATTATTAAAATTAAGTCTAATATATTAATATTATATAGATACCCTATTATATATTATGACATATAACACATAAATATATATTATATATTATAATTATTATCATAATATATATAATTAAATTATTAAAATGATTTAAAAGTAATTCAAAATTAATTAATTAAAATTAAGACAAAAAATAATGTGTATATATTAATACAATAAAAGCTAATTCAATTAAGTAATGATTTGCCTATCATTACATAAATAATGAGTAGTCAGAAGTGGGATTCTGCCTTAAGAATTTAGTTTGTATCATTAAAGTTTGTGATAACAAGTACACAAACAGCAATAATCTATAATAAAAGTAATTCAAAGGAACAAAGAGCACACAAGACAGTAAATGCAGCCAGCTTTTTTTTTTTTTTTGAGGTAACAAATTTGGAGTATGAAAATCATTCAAGAATGAGGGTAGAAATAGATCAAATAGATCAAATGGGTGGGATGGATACTCCTAACCAATTAACACTGCTGAGTTTTATATGATTTGTATCTGTGTCAAACTGTTAAGGACACATGGAGACCATTACCTATTAATTCCAGCAGGAAAATGAAAAGATATTGAAAATCCTTAGGAATTGGTGATTAGTTGATTTTCAAACTCTCTATTAGTGGGAAAGGTGTTTTTCTTTCATTAACACTGGTTTCTGAGAAGGTGAATCAGGGATTATGGGCATCCCAAGACTTTCTTTTATTAGCTACTGTGATTATTATATCTTCAAACATAGATCTTCTACATTCAAGACTAGAACTGGAAACACAATATCACATGACATGATGTAATGTTCTGCTGTAAAATATAATGCTCTCTGAGAGCAGGTTTCTTGGGGAGCTTCTGAGAGCAGCCTTCCTTTCAATTCAGTGTAATCACTCCAAATGCAGCAAAGTCCAAATCCTTTATTTTCTCCTTCCAAACCTTATCTCCTTCACTTGGGACTCGGCTAGTTTTCTGGAGGCCTTCTAGATCTAGGCTTCAGTGTTTTCCGCAGGACAGCCTGCCACCACTTCTCTGTCTTCTTTCGTTCTGCCCAAGTCTTTTCTCTGGCTTGTGAATCTCCTGAAATGCATTCTGGTTGAGGCTCCTAGCTTATATATGGTCTCTTAAAGGTGTGAATCTTAGTAAGTACTAAGTACATAATCATTGTCTCTATCAATTTCACTGTCTTAGTATCTTGTAAGAATCCTAACAACATGACATTATCGTGTTGATATTTTAAGAAAGCAAAAATAGTCATGCTTTGTTGAAGTATTCTTCAGTACTAATATCTATTTAGGTTATCTCTCAGTAAAAGTCTTGGATATGGAAAAGTTGCTATGTGTGTGTGTGTGTATTACATATATATATATATATATATATATATATATATATATATATATATATATATATATATTTAAACTCAGAATATGATACTTGTCATGTAAGAGGTGGATAAATTATTATTAGATTGAAAAAAATATATATTTTTGGAGGTATATCCTGCACTAAGATTCTTTTGCAATGCCTCTTCACAATGTAGGTTTTGCTCTGAGGTGCCAAAAAGGTAACAGAAACTCATCAGCATCATTCAACAAATTGAAATTGTTTTGAGTATAGGACCAGTAATAGATATTCATTATTAATCATATAATTTGTCCAGATGCAATTACAGAATTTTAGAAAGAGTTTTAGACTCACTTAAGAATATTCAAATCTGGGGGCTAGGTGGCACAGTGGATGGAGCACCAGTCTTAAATTCAGGAGGACCCGAGTTCAAATCTGGTCTCAGACATTTAACACTTCCTAGCTGTGTGACCCTGGGCAAGTCACTTAACCCCAGTCTCAAAGAAAAAAAATAATATTCAAATCTTGCCTTGCATAATATATTTATTAACACTTCCTAGCTGTGGGATCCTGGGCAAGTCACTTAACCCCAGCCTCAAAGGAAAAAAAAAAAAAAAAGAATATTCAAATCTTGCCTTGCATAATAATTTTATATGATCCTCTACAGGACATTTAGCTTCTAGATTGGAGAAACTTTCCAAACTTAGAATTCCCCAACTATTGGTGAGCCTCTTTGGGAGGGAAGGTGATGAAATTTTAGCTTGTTATTGTAGTAGAATGAGAGTAGACATGAGATTGCACTGATCACTGTTAGAAAATTGTAGAGACATTTTGAATTCATTTTCCCAAAATGTGACTGGCTGTTTTAGCTCCTTGTGAATGTGAGGACATCACTGAAAGGTTGAATCAATTTCTTTTTCTGTATTGCTATTGGTTTGTATGTACAGTTAGAACCACATTTTTAGTCCTCTAGTTCCACTTAATCAATTAGCCAGTGGTTCAATCTTTCTCTAACCTACCAATGAGCTACATCGTGAAACTCATTCTATAGGACATTGATTCTGGGCTAGCTAGCTTTTTATTTACAAGATATATGCATAGGCAATTTTACAGCATTGACAATTGCAAAACCTTTTGTTCCAACTTTTCTCCTCCTTCTCCCTACGCCTTCCCCCTGATGGCAGGTTGACCTATACATGTTAAATATGTTAAAGTATAAGTTAAATACAATATATGTATACATGTCAAAACAGTTATTTTGCTGCACAAAAATAATTGGACTTTAAAAAAGTGTACAATCAACCTGTGAAGGAAATCAAAACTGCAGGTGGACAAAAATAGAGGAATGTGGAATTCTATGTAGTGGTTCACAGTCATCTCCCAGAGTTCTTTTGCTGGTTGTAGTTGGTTCAGTTCATTACTGCTCTATTGGAACTGATTTGGTTCATCTCATAGTTGAAGAGGTCTACATCCATCAGAATTGATCATCATATAGTATTGTTGTTGAAGTATATAATGATCTCGTGGTTCTGCTCATTTAACTCAGCAACAATTCATGTAAGTCTCTCCAGGCCTTTCTGAAATCATCCTGCTGGTCATTTCTTACAGAACAATAATATTCCATAGTATTCATATACCACAATTTATTCAGCCATTCTCTAATTGATGGGCATCCATGTAGTTTCCAGTTTCTGGCCACTACAAAAAGGGCTGCCACACACATTCTTGCACAAACAGGTCCCTTTCCCGTCTTTAAAATCTCTTTGGGATATAAGCCCACTAGTAACACTGCTGGATCAAAGGGTATGCACAGTTTGATAACTTTTTAAGCAGAGTTCCAAATTGTTCTCCAGAATGGCTGGATGTATTCATAATTCCACCAACAATGTATCAGTATGACTTGTTATTTCAAGTTGAAATTCATAAACTCAAAACCATCTGTACTCTCTTTCACAACCTAAAAACAGGATAAATTCAAATGGAAAAAGGGAAAAGGCTCATAATAATAGGCTACACATTATTCTCATACATGGAACATCTGAGACTTAGCTCATTGTAGCATTTTCTCTCTCAATTGCATATCAGATAAGTAGAGTTGGGGAAAATAGACCTCACAATGGATAGAGTATCTGAGCCTGAGTTTAGGAAGATCTATCCACATTCTAGTGTCCCTCCTACATACTATTCTGCATCAGAATTGGTAGCCATTTTAAGGAGAAATAGCTTCTCAGAATAAGAAGGTAATTGTTCTGATATATTCTGATTGAGACTTGATCTGAATTTTTTTATGTAGATAGTAACCATAAATTCTTAAAAATCTATTGATAATGTTGATTGTTCAAAATAGAGTAATTAGGGTATCAAAAGAACTTTATATTTGGCTACCAAGGAACAAGGATGGAAAGCTGAAAAAGGTAATGTCAGGTCAATTTAATAGGGAAAGACAAAACAAAATAAACAACCTCTTGAGCATGAAGAAAATGTCTGTCACCTATTCACCCCTTTATAATATATTTGAGCATTTGAGGCTCAGAAAGTTAAAATGATTTCACCAATGTCTCAGATTCATATTTGACTGATTCACAGCATCAATATCTTGAAGAGGGAAGGGGTATTTACTGATCAAATTTATTTTAATTATACTTTAGGTTTTAACTCAAACTCTCCTTGAACTGGATGCAATTATAGCTAGTGGAAAGCAAAGTTATTGAGGAAAGGGTATGGGATAACATAGTGCTTAAAATCCACAATCTAATCTAAATCACTCTATCTCATTCAAAGGAACTTTTTTCCTTCTCTTGTAAGAAATAGGGAAAGTACTGTGCTATCATTCAAAGTATGGTAACTGAGAGGATGGGAAAGGAGGACAGGAAATATTCAAGACTGATACAAAGGAATCTCTTCTCCAGTATTCAAAAGGATTGTATGGATAAATTATGATAAACTTCAAATACTTCTATTTTAATAGTGTAAGTATTTTCATAAATTTTCTAAAGAAGGAAAATAGACCTTAGTTTACAAACTTCTTTTTCTATTAGGTCATTTCTCAAAAATTTCTAGTTATGCGATGGTCTAATGGGAAGATTAAGAGTAAAGAAAACTAAAAAATAGTGAATAGAAATTAGATTTTGTAGATTAAGACATATTAAAGAGTACAAAATAGTAAATTAGCTCATTACCTGGGAACAATAAAAGATCTCAGTTCAAACCTGGAGAAATAGAGATGAATTTTACTTTGTATTGAGTAATACACTGAGTGCACTAAGTAATCTCTACAATTCCAAGCAGCAAAAGTAAAGAAATATTATGAGGCCAGCTCCCAAATATTGTCAGGCCTCTAAGACCTCCATTACATTCTGCCAACTTCTCCTCTCTAAGTCTGTGTCTTTCTTTTTATCTCTGTCTTTTTAATGCCTCTCAACATATTTGTCTCCAGGATTTGTCCAAAGTATCTACAACAAACTGAAGAAATTTCCTAACACATGAAAACAGCAGTGCCTCACCTTTCTCTCTGTCAATCAAGAGTCCCAAATTCCTTTGTATATATAGCAGATAGAAATACATTTTCCCTCTTCCAAACTTTCAGAAATTGGGAAGACATAGAGTTACCTTCATCTACTTTATGCCCTATGATAAAGCAAATTGGAGTTTAATTTTAAATTCAGTTCAACAAATATTTATGACCTCAAAATATTTATGTACGAATCAGGCTTATTCTAGGCATTAGAGTTAAAATTAAAAAAAAATAGAGTAACCAAATAATAACTGCCCTCAAGGGATTTAAATTCTATTAGAAAGTAAATGTTAAATATATACACAATAAAATTTTAAGAAAGTGATGGAAAAAAGGGAATGTAAACAGCTAGCATAAGATATAGAAAATTGAGTTTACATTTTGGACAAAAGCACACAACTCACAGTATCATAGGACCTGATGATGAAAGGGAACTTTTAGTCAAAACCCTTCATGTTATAAATGCTGAAACTAAAGTTCAGATAATGAAGTTATTAAACACAACATTCACGGGAGTAGTGAATGGCAAAGGGAACATTTGAACCTATAAATTCCGGTTCCAAATACAGTGCTGGCATCAATAAATAATATTACTATTTATATTGACTTGAAAAATTTTCTTTTGGTTGTCTACACTGATTTGTCCCTTAGATAATGTTAAGGCTTCTGTCTGCTTTGCCTAAAAGACAGAAATCTAAGGAGATTTAGTTTGCTCTATTAACAGTGAATGCAAGTAACTTTAGGGATACCAAAGTATTCTTAATGATACCTTCTCTTTGTGAGATCCTATTATAGGCTAGCCATACAATAAAGGCAGTGGGTGGAGGTTTCATTATTATTATTATTTTGATATACATTTCACATTTTGTCAGACAGACTTATTTGATAATTAATATAGGTAACTATTAAAATTAGATTGCACCAAATAATGTGCTAGCTACATTATTCATTTCCTTTCCACCTCTTTCCCAACTGGATGTTTATAGAACAGAGAATTGGAGTTGTGCACTCTTCTATCTGCATTCTACAAAGTAATTAGGTGTTTTCTGTTTAGTACCTGCAAAGAAATTTATTTTGCATACCCTACCTCCCAACATCTTGTGGTAAAAAGAAACAAAACAAAAACAAAAAAAATCAAAATTGGATATGTCTGTGTTTTAAAATCTAAAGTCTATACATTAAAAAAAAACACATTCAGATTTTTCTTTTATTGCATGGTGTCAATGGTAACTTAGAAAAGGATAATCCTCCAAGAACTAGCCCCATGATTGAAAATAAAACTGCCAGCAAGTGTTATCTTATGTGTAATCTCAACATACTGGTATATAAGGAGCTTATTGTTTTTATTGTGGCACACATTTATTTAGCCTCTTGAATTTTTTATGAAATAGAATATTTCATAATTCAAATATTGAATATTTTATGAAATAGATATTTTATTTTACAATTTTTTTACATTTCATTATCATTTTGTTTCATTTCAAAACAAAAAATCAAGTATGATCTCTTTTGTTTTCTATCTTCCCCCTCTTATTAGAAAAAAATTTGTATAAAAATATGAATAGACATAAAACAAATCCCCACACTGACTGGTTCAGTGATATATGCTTCATCCTGCATTTTGAATATATCACCTTTAAGTCAGTAAAAAGGTAATAAGATTCATCATTAGTATTCTGAAATTATGGTTGGAAATTAAATTGACTTTTGCTTTTTCGAAAGGAAAAAATAAGAAATATTATCCATTAAAAGCTAGTGCATGCTCAGTCAGGCAATGAGTATTCATTAAATGTTTCCCATGCATAATGTAACATATAAGACATTTGAGAAGATCAGAAAAATCAAATAACATATTTTATCTTGCTTCAAGGAGTTTCAAATATTTTTTTGCAAGGAAGGCTTCAATATTTTTTATTCTCCCCATCTTTTTTCATGTTATTAGAATGTTTGGTCAATTAATATATTAATTCATGAGCATCAGGTTTGTGTTTTCCTATCATTTATTTGTATTTATTTCTAATAAACATTGTTTTATTAATCATGTAGGAGAGAAAAATCAGAACAAAAGGGAAAATCATGGGAAAGATTAAAAAAAAAAAAGTGAACATAGTCTGTATTGATTTGCATTCCATCTTCATAGCTCTTTCTTTATCTGGATGCAGATGGTATTTTCTGCCCAAAGACTATTGGGATTGCTTTGGATCATTGAACCATTGAGAAGAACTAAGCTTTTCATAGTTGATCATTGCTCAGTCCTGCTGTTATTGTGTACAATGTTTTAATTTGTTCTGCCTTTTTTTTTTCAGCATCAGTTCATGTAAATATTTTTTAGGCCTTTGTAAAATCAGTTTATTCATCATTTTTATAGAACAATAATATTCCATTACCTCATATATCACAATTGTTCAGCCTTTCCCCAACTGATGGGATTCTACTCATTTTCCAATTCTTTGCTATCACAAAAAAACTGGTACAAACATTTTGTCAACCCAAAGCAATAAAAAGAAGCAATTGAGAGACTTCTGGAGTCAGAGCTAAGATGGTGGAGAGGACATACATTTCTTTCTGACTTTCTCCTACAAAATTCAGACCAATTAGCAAATCCATTCTCTGACTTATCTCTGTGCTAGCAGAATCCACAAATATTGGGAGTGCTACAAATTACCAGCAGAAGATAATTTAAAAGATCACCAGAAAAGATCTGTTTCAATTGGAAATGGAGGGAGGTGTCAAGTGCAAACAGGGTGAACACAGATGCTCCCACAGACATTGGGGAGTCTGGACTCTGTATGACAGAGAATGAACTGTGAAGAATCTACAGCAGCAATGTTAACTGCCCTGGTTTCAAGGCAGTAGATCAGCAGAGACGTTATAAAACATCCAATAAAAACACAAAAGGTAAATAATGAACCTCAAAATACGAGAATCTTGTGGGACATGGCCAGGCCCACCCAGCACTTGGAGTGAGTCAGAACTGACCCAGGGCAGCCTCATCTGCTTATAAAGGAAGCTGTCCCTTGTAGAGGAAGCTTGGACTTCTCTCCCCCCCCCAAAAAAAAAGCAGATCTTAACATTAGTTAAAAAAATGAGTATAAAAACAAAGAGACCTCTGACAATAGAAAGTTTTTCTGGTGAAAGAGAACAGATTTCAAACCTTGAAGAGACTAAAAGCAGATTTTCTCCATATGAAGCTCCAAAAGGTGAAATAACCTGATTCCCATCACTGAAGGCTCTCCTAGAAGAAATTAAAAGTACCGTAAAAGAGAACTAGAAGAAAAATGGGGAAAGGAAATGAAAAGTTTACAAGAGGATTTGGAAAAAGCATGTAATTCCTTAAAAGATAGATTTCATAAAATGGAAAAAAGTAAACAATCCCCACAAAAAAACAGAATTTGTGAAACAGAAAAAGAAAATAATATTTTAAAAAACAGAATTTGTGAAATGGGACTGTTTAAGCAATTTACTTCCTCCTCTGTTAAACTGGGAAGCCTATATTTTTATTTTTTTTTTTATTTGGAATTTTTTTTCACAGTATATATGCATGCGTAATTTTTTTATAATATTATATTTTGTATTCATTTTTCCAAATTATTCTCCCCTCCCTCAATTCCCTCCCCCCAATGACAGGCAATCCCATACATTTTACATGTGTTACAGTAAAACCTAGATACAATATATGTGTGTAAATACCATTTTCTTGTTGCACATTAAGTATTAGATTCCAAAGGTGTAAGTAACCTGGGTAGATAGACAGTAGTGTTAACAATTTACATTCACTTCCCAGTGTTCCATCTCTGGGTGTAGTTATTTCTGTCCATCATTGATCAACTGGAAATGAGTTGGATCTTCTTTATGTTGAAGATATCCACTTCCATCAGAATATATCTTCATGGGCGGAGCCAAGATGGCGGAGAAGAAACACACAACTCTGTAAAGGTCCTCACTCCCTCACAACCAATTAGATAAATCAGCCTCAGAATTAGCCCAGGACTGATAGATACCACAAGGACTGGAAGCATGACTTACCAGCTGAAGAGAATCTGGAGTTTCAACAGACAAGGTCAGTCCCCAGGGGAGGAAGAAGAGAGGCCAGCACAGATGGCTGGGTGCTCGCATACTGCGCCCATTGCGCTGGGAAGGGCTCTGGGATCAGAGAAGACACTGAGGTAAAGGAATCTGCCACAGGCTGTTAGCTCTTCTCTGCTAATTATTTAGCAGTTCAGAAGAGAAAGCCAAAATATTTTAAAACTCAGATTAGATTTTCCCCGGACCCTGGAGGTGACTCAGCAGATCTCAGCACCAGGGGGTGTGGCCTCAGCTACCTCCTGAGAATAGTTAACAGATTGACAAGTGGGTGGATTTGGCCCAAGGAAACACACACTGCCTAGCTTAGCTGGAGGGAGTGGAACTCAGCTCCAGGAAGTCCCAGAGAAGCGGAACCTTTGAACTAGGGACCGCGGTTTCTGGCAGACACTTCCAGTTTGAGCACAGGGGCTTTTCACATCACCTGTTGAAGACATCCACGCCCCACCTGGACACATAGGCTGGGCTTTGTGCTGTCTTTACTATTCAACGCCCTCGGGCACAACAGTGCTAATCACCTCTGAGGCACTTCCAGGGAGGGGGTGGGGAACTCTCTCCCAGAGCTCTATATTAGCTCAGGCGCAGGAGCTGCTGCATCCATCTGGTCTGGGAGGAAGCTGGTAAAGAAGTAAATAAATAATTTCCTACCCCAGGGACAGACCCCAAAAGATTTTTTAAATATGAGCAAAAAAGCTAGAAGAACTATAGATTCCTTCTATACAGAGAAAGAGCGGGTATCCAACCCCGAGGAAGTTAACAGCAGAGAGTCAGCAGATAACAACCCAAAGGGGAACGATCCCTGCCCCCCATCACATAACTCTCTCCTAGAAGAAACTCTTAAAAAATTGAGGGAGATTGAAGAAAAATGTGGAAAGGAAAGGGAAGCTATGATAGAGAATAACAACGTCCTGAAATTGGAGTTGGAAAAAATAAAGAATTCACAGGAGATGCAGGGAAACAAAATTTATGAATTAGAAAAGGTTAAAAAAACACAGGAAAGTAGGATTTCTGAATTGGAAAAGATAAAAAAGTCTCAAGAAAATAGAATTTCTGAATTGGAAAAAGAAAATAATTCTCAAAAAAAAATTAGGGAAATGGAAAAAAATTCAATAGAGCAAAATAATTCATTTAAAAACGAAATTGGGCATTTACAAAAAGAACTAAAAACTGTGAAAGAAGAAAATAACTCCTTAAAAGTCAGCATGGAACAAATAGAAATGAATGATTCACAGAGAACCCAAGAATCAGTCAAACAAAGCAAACAAAAAAAAAAAATGAAAAGCTGGAGAACAACGTCAAATACTTAATGAGAAAATCTATAGACCTGGAAAATAGATCTAGGAGAGATAATCTGCGGATTATTGGACTTCCAGAAAACTATGACCAAAAAAAGAGCCTAGATTCTATTTTACAGGAAATTATCAAAGAGAACTGTCCAGAGATAATAGAAACAGAAGGGAAAGTAGATGTGGAAAGAATTCATCGAACTCCTTCTGAAATAGACCCTAAAAAAAGAACACCACGGAATATAGTGGCTAAGCTGCAGAATTACCACACAAAGGAGAAAATCCTGCAGGCAGCTAGAAAAAAACAATTTAAATACCAAGGTGCCACAATAAGGGTCACCCAAGATCTGGCTGCCTCCACATTAAAAGATAGAAAGGCCTGGAACCTGATATTCCGTAAGGCAAAAGATCAAGGACTGCAACCAAGAATGAACTACCCAGCTAAGTTTAGCATCTTTTTCCATGGAAGAAGATGGTCATTCAATGAAACAGAGGAATTCTATATGTTTCTAGGAAAAAAACCAGACTTAAACAAAAAATTTAATCTACATCCACAAGACTGAAGAGAAACAGAAAAAGGTACACAGAACCCTTGAGAACTGTAACTCTGTTGTGGGTATATAAAAAGGACTCAAGGATAATTTGATTTTACTGATATAAAAGAAAAAAAGGGGGGTGTAGTAAAGGGAAGGAGGTCGGTTCAGAAAAAAGGGGAAGGAATGATAAAAAGAGGGAAACTACATCCCAGAAGAGGCATAGAAAATACACCATATCTGAGGGAACTTAGTGAGGGGGAGAATCATTGTGTGAATCTTACTCTCATCAGGAGAGGCTCAAAGAGTAAATAATTAACATATTTGTTTTTCAGAGAATTTTCTCTCACCTCATTAAAAGGGGGAAGAGGAAAAGGAAAAAGGAAAAGGAGAATAAGTGAAGGGACTTGGAGGGAGGGGGGAGGGATCCTAAAAAAAAAAAAAAAAAAGAGGGAGGGTTGCGCATCACAAGGGAGGTCTGTAAATTAAATATTGGGGAGGGGGATCAGGGGGGTCAAGGGAAAAAAAGCATAATCTGGGGATAATACGATGGCAGGAAATACAGAATTAGTAATTTTAATTGTAAATGTAAAGGGGATGAACGATCCCATCAAACGGAGACGGATAGCAGATTGGATCAAAAAGCAGAACCCTACAATATGTTGTCTACAGGAAACACACTTAAAGCAGGGAGATACATACATAGTAAAGGTAAAAGGTTGGAACAGAGCCTATTATGCTTCAGGTAAAGCCAAAAAAGCAGGGGTAGCTATCCTTATCTCAGATCAAGCAAAATCAGAAGTAGATCTCATTAGAAAAGATAAGGAAGGAAACTATATCCTGCTGAAAGTTAGCATAAATAATGAAGCCATATCAATACTAAACATATATGCACCAAGTGGTATAGCATCTAACTTTCTAAAGGAAAAGTTAAGAGAACTGCAAGAAGAAATAGACAGTAAAACTATAATAGTGGGATATCTCAACATTGCACTCTCAGATTTAGACAAATCAAATCACAAAACAAACAAGAAAGAAATTTAAAAAGTAAATAGAACATTAGAAAATCTAGGTATGATAGACCTTTGGAGAAAACTGAATGGCAATAGAAAGGAATATACTTTTTCTCAGCAGTTCATGGATCCTATACAAAAATTGACCATATATTAGGACATAAAGATCTCAAAATTAAATGTAGGAAGGCAGAAATAATAAATGCTTTCTTCTCAGATCACAATGCAATAAAAGCTACATTCAGTAAAAAGTTAGGGGTAAATGGAACAAAAAGTAATTGGAAACTGCATAATCTCATCTTAAAGAATGACTGGGTGAAAGAGCAAATTATAGAAACAATTAACAATTTCACCCAAGATAATGACAATGATGAGACATCATATCAAAATCTTTGGGATGCAGCTAAAGCAGTAATAAGGGGAAATTTTATATCTTTAGAGGCTTATTTGAAGAAAATAGAGAAAGAGAAGATTAACGAATTGGGCTTACAACTTAAAAGGCTAGAAAAAGACCAAATTATAAACCCCCAACCAAAAATTAAACTTGAAATACAAAAATTAAAAGGAGAAATCAATAATATTGAAAGTAAAAAAACTATTGAATTAATAAATAAAACCAAGAGTTGGTTTTATGAAAAAGCCAATAAAATAGATAAACCTTTGGTAAATTTGATCAAAAAAAAAGAAAGAGGAAAATCAAATTGATAGTCTTACAAATGAAAAGGGGGATTTTTCCACCAATGAAGAGGAAATTAGAGAAATAATAAGGAGTTACTTTGCCCAACTTTATGCCAATAAATTTGATAACTTAAGTGAAATGGATGACTTCCTCCAAAAATATAGACTCCCTAGATTAACAGAGGAGGAGATAAATTGCTTAAATAGTCCCATTTCAGAAAAAGAAATAGAACAAGCTATTAATCAACTCCCCAGGAAAAAATCCCCAGGGCCAGATGGATTCACATGTAAATTCTACCAAACATTTAAAGAACAATTAGCCCCAATGTTATATAAATTATTTGAAAAAATAGGGGATGAAGGAGTCCTACCAAAATCCTTTTATGACACAGACATGGTACTGATACCTAAACCAGGTAGATCGAAAACTGAGAAAGAAAATTATAGACCAATCTCCTTAATGAATATTGATGCTAAAATCTTAAATAAGATATTAGCAAAAAGACTTCAGAAAATCATATCCAGGATAATACACTATGATCAAGTAGGATTTATTCCAGGAATGCAGGGCTGGTTCAATATTAGGAAAACTATTAATATAATTGACCATATTAATAATCAATTTAATAATAACCATATGATCATCTCAATAGATGCAGAAAAAGCATTTGACAAAATCCAACATCCATTCCTACCAAAAACTCTTGAGAGTATAGGAATAAATGGACTATTCATTAGAATAATCAGGAGCATATATTTAAGACCTTCAGTAAGCATAATATGCAATAGAAATAAACTGCAACCTTTCCCAGTAAGATCAGGAGTGAAACAAGGTTGCCCACTATCACCATTACTATTCAATATAGTACTAGAAACGCTAGCCTCGGCAATAAGAGCCGAGAAAGAGATTCAAGGAATTAGAGTAGGAAATGAGGAAATTAAACTATCACTTTTTGCAGATGACATGATGGTATACTTAGAGAATCCCAAAGACTCTGCTAAAAAGCTACTAGAAATAATTCAAAATTTCAGCAAAGTGGCAGGATAAAAAATAAATCCACATAAATCCTTGGCATTTTTATATATCACTAACAAAATGCAAAAGCAAGAGATACAAAGAGAAATTCCATTCCAAACAAATGTTGAGAGTATAAAGTATTTGGGAATCCATCTACCAAAGAAAAGTCAGGAATTATATGAGAAAAATTACAAAACACTTGCCAAAAAAATAAAGTCAGATTTAAATAATTGGAAAGACATTCAGTGCTCTTGGATAGGCCGAGCGAATATAATAAAGATGACAATACTCCCCAATCTAATCTATTTATTTAGTGCTATACCAATCAGACTCCCAAGAAACTATTTCAATGACCTAGAAAAAATAACAACAAAATTCATATGGAAGAATAAAAGGTCGAGAATTGCAAGGGAACTAATGAAAAAAAACTCAGAGGAAGTTGGTCTAAGTGTACCTGATCTAAAGCTATATTATATAGCAGCAGTCACCAAAACCATTTGGTATTGGCTAAGAAATAGACCAGTAGATCAGTGGAACAGATTAGATACAAAGGACAAAAATGGATACATATATAGCAACCTAATCTTCGACAAACCCAAAGATACCAACATTAGGGATAAAAATTCATTATTCAGAAAAAACTGTTGGGAAAACTGGAAATTAGTATGGCAGAAATTAGATATGGATCCACACTTAACACCATATACCAAGATAAGATTAAAATGGGTCCATGATTTAGGCATAAAGAGGGAGATAATAAATAGATTAGAGGAACAGAGGATAATCTACCTCTCAGACTTATGGAGGAGCAAGGAATTTATGACCAGAGGAGAACTAGAGATCATTATTGATCACAAAATAGAAGATTTTGATTACATCAAACTAAAAAGTTTCTGTACAAACAATACTAATGCAAACAAGATTAGAAGGGAAGTAACAAATTGGGAAAATATTTTTAAAAGCAAAGGTTCTGACAAAGGTCTCATTTCCAAAATATATAGAGAACTGACCCTAATTTATAAGAAAACGAACCATTCTCCAATTGATAAATGGTCAAAGGATATGAACAGACAATTCTCAGAGGAAGAAATTGAAACTATATCCACTCACATGAAAGAGTGTTCCAAATCACTACTGATCAGAGAAATGCAAATTAAGACCACTCTGAGATACCACTACACACCTGTCAGATTGGCTAAGATGACAGGAACAAATAATGATGAATGTTGGAGGGGATGTGGGGAAACTGGGACACTAATACATTGCTGGTGGAGTTGCGAAAGAATCCAGCCATTCTGAAGAGCAATCTGGAATTATGCCCAAAAAGTTATCAAACTGTGCATACCCTTTGACCCAGCAGCGCTACTACTGGGATTATATCCCAAAGAAATACTAAAGAGCGGAAAGAGACATATATGTGCCAAAATGTGTGTGGCAGCTCTTTTTGTTGTAGCTAGAAACTGGAAGATGAATGGATGTCCATCAGTTGGAGAATGGTTGGGTAAATTGTGGTATATGAAGTTATGGAATATTATTGCTCTGTAAGAAATGACCAGCAGGAGGAATACAGAGAGGCCTGCAGAGACTTAAACCAACTGATGCTGAGTGAAATGAGCAGAACCAGAAGATCACTGTACACTTCAACAACAATACTGTATGAGGATGTATTCTGATGGAAGTGGAAATCTTCAACATAAAGAAGATCCAACTCACTTCCAGTTGATCAATGATGGACAGAGGTAGCTACACCCAGAGAAGAAACACTGGGAAGTGAATGTAAATTGTTAGCACTAATATTTGTCTGCCCAGGTTGCATGTACCTTTGGATTCTAATGTTTATTGTGCAACAAGAAAATGATATTTACACACACGTATTGTACCTAGATTGCCTGTCATCAGGGGGGAGGGAATAGAGGGAAGGGGGGATAATTTGGAAAAATGAATTCAAGGGATAATATTATAAAATATATATATATAATAAAAAATTAAAAAAAAATAAACTATTTTTATTGTTTCCTTGCTTGAAAAAAAATATATCTTCATACAGCATTGAAGTGTGCAGCAATCTTCTGGTTCTATTCATTTCATTCAGCATCAGTTGATGTAAGTCTCTCCAAGCCTCTCTGTATTCCTCCTGCTGGTCATTTCTTACAGAACAATAGTATTCCATAACCTTCATATATCATAATTTACTCAACCATTCTCCAATTGATAGGTATCCATTCAACTTCCAGTTTCTAGCTACCACAAAAAGAGCTGCCACAAACATTTTGGCACATACAGGTCCCTTTCCCTTCTTTAGTAATTCTTTGGGATATAAGCCCAGTAGTAGTACGGCTGGGTCAAAGGGTATGCACAGTTTGATAACTTTTTGGGCATAATTCCAAATTGCTCTCCAGAATGGCTGGATTCTTTCACAACTCCACCAACAACGTATCAGTGTCCCAGTTTTCCCACATCCCCTCCAACATTCATCATAATTTGTTCCTGTCATCTTAGCCAATCTGACAGGTGTATAGTGATATCTCAGAGTTGTCTTAATTTGCATTTCTCTAATCAGTAGTGATTTGGAACACTCTTTCATATGAGTGGATATAGTTTCAATTTCATCATCTGAGAATTGTCTGTTCATATCATTTGACCATTTATCAATTGGAGAATGGTTTGATTCCTTATAAATTAGGGTCAGTTCTCTATATATTTTGGAAATGAGACCTTTGTCAGAACCTTTAATTTTAAAATATTTTCCCATTTTGTTACTTCCCTTCTAATCTTGTTTGCATTAGTATTGTTTTTACAGAAACTTTTTAGTTTGATGTAATCAAAATCTTCTATTTTGTGATCAATAATGATCTCTGGTTCTCCTCTGGTCATAAATTCCTTCCTCCTCCATAAGTCTGAGAGGTAGACTATTCTCTGTTCCTCTAATCAATTTATTATCTCATTCTTTTTGCCTAAGTCTTGGACCCATTTTGATCTTATATTGGTATATGGTGTTAAGTGTGGATCCATATCTAATTTCTGCCATACTAATTTGGGAAGCCTATATTTTTAAAGGTAGTCATCCATTTCACTTAGGTTATCAAATTTATTGGCATAAAGTTGGGTAAAGTAACTCATTATTATTCTAATTTTATCTTCATTGGTGGAAAGTTCTACCTTTTCATTTTTAAGACTAATAATTTGATTTTTCTTTCTCCTTTCTCTAATCAGATTTACCAAAGGTTGATCTATTTTATTGTTTTTTTTTTTCATAAAACCAATTCTTAGTTTTATTTATTTATTAGTTTAATACTTTTTTTTTTTTACTTTCAACATTACAAGTTCATAGGACAAGATAGTGAATAACTATAGCAATCCAGTGTTTGACAAACCCAAAGATCCCAACTTTTGGGATAAGAATTCATTATTTGACAAAAACTGCTGGGAAAACAGGAAATTAGTATAGCACAAATTAGGCATGGACCCACACTTAACACAATATACCAAGATAAGATCAACATGGGCCCACGATTTAGGCATAAAGAATGAGATCATAAATAAATTAGAGGAACATAGGATAGTTTACCTCTCAGACTTGTGGGGGAGGAAGGAATTTGTGGCCAAAGGAGAACTAGAGATCATTATTGATCACAAAATAGAAATTTTGATTATAGCAAATTAAAAAGGTTTTGCACAAACAAAATTAATGCAAACAAGATTAGAAGGGAAGTAACACATTGGGAAAACATTTTTACAGTTTAAGGTTCTGATAAAGGCCTCATCTCCAAAACATACAGAGAATTGACTCTAATTTATAACAAATCAAACCATTATGCAATTGATAAATGGTCAAAGGATATGTACAGACAATTTTCAGATGATGAAATTGAAACTATTTCCACTCATATGAAAGAGTCTTCTAAATCACTATTGATCAGAGAAATGCGAATTAAGAAAATGCTTAGTACCAGTCATATTGGCTAAAATGACAGGAAAAAATAATGATGAATGTTGGAGGGGATGGGAAAACTGGGACACTGATGCAATACTAGTGGAGTTGTGAAATAATCCAACCATTCTGGAGAGCAATCTGGAATATGCCCAAAAAGTTATCAAACTGTGCATACCCTTTGATCCAGCAGTGCTACTACTGGGCTTATATCCCAAAGAAATACTAAAGAAGGGAAAGGGACCTGTATATGCCAAAATGTTTGGTGGCAGCCCTTTTTGTAGTGGCTAGAAACTGGAAAATGAACGGATGCCCATCAATTGGAGAATGGTTGGGTAAATTATGGTATATGAATGTAATGGAATATTACTGTTCTGTAAGAAATGAACAGCAGGATGAATACAGAGAGGCTTGGAGAGACTTACATCAACTGATGCTGAGTGAAATGAGCAGAACCAGGAGATCATTACACACTTCAGCAATACTGTATGAGGATGTATTTTGATTCAAGTGGATATCTTCAACAAAGAGAAGATCTGACTCAAATCCAATTGATTAGTGATGGACAGAATCAGCTACACCCAGAGAAGAAACACTGGGAAATGAGTGTAAACTGTTTGCATTTTTGTTTTTCTTCCTAGGTTATTTTTACCTTCTGAATTCATTTCTTTTTTAGCAACAACAACAACAAAAAATTCTGTTCTGCACACATATATTGTATCTAGGATATACTATAACATATTTAATATGTATGGGAATGCATGCCATCTAGGGGAAAGGGTGGAGGGAAGGAAGAGAAAATTCAGAATAAAAGGGAGTACAAGGGATAATGTTATAAAAATTACCTATGCATATGTACTGGCAAAAAAAAGGTTATATTTATAAAATTAATTTTAATAAATAAATAAATCAATAACTTTTTAAAAAAGGAAAAACAGAAAAAAGTGAAAAAAAGTGGCAGGATCAAAAAAAAATTATCACAGCTTTGGCTGCATCCCATAAATTTTGGTATTATGTCTCATCATTGTCATTATATTGAGTGAAATTATTGATTTTATCTATAATTTGTTGTTTCACCCAATCATTCTTTAAGATGAGATTATTTAGTTTCCAATTACTTTTTGGTCTATTTACCCCTAAATTTTTGTTGAATGTAGCTTTTATTGCATTGTGATTTCAAAAGAAAGCATTTACTATTGTGAGGTTTTTATGTCCTAATATATGGTCAATTTTTGTATAGGTTCTATGAACTGCAGAGAAGAAAGTATACTCCTTTCTGTCACCATTCAATTTTCTCCAAAGATCTATCATACCTAATTTTTCTATATTCTATTTACCTCCTTAATTTCTTTCTTATTTGTTTTGCATTTTGATTTATCTAATTCTGAGAGTGCAAGGTTGAAATCTTCCACTATTATAGTTTTGCTGTCTCTTTCTTCTTTCAACTCTCTGTTTTTTGTGTGTAAAATATTTGTAGCAGTTTTTTTTTTTTTTATTGGCTAAAAATTATACATTTAGGAGATACTCATCAATTGTGGAATGGCAATGAGCAAGATAATTTCAAAAATAATAAATAATGCTTCCTTCCATATTTTCATACTGCAAGACAAAGAAAGACTTTTCCTCCTTAATAAGAAATATGAAATTTAAATATCTGTATTGGGGAAAAATCGTATGAAAAATGCAGAAAGAAGAGACTTAGAAAAATGTAAAAACATTAAAATTATAGAAAATAATCATAACAAAAGCTGATATAACAAACTCAGAAAGAAAAAAAGGATTTGGGAGAGTCATAGGAGCAAACAAGTATTATGTCATAATAGCTAAAGTCATTATATTCTACTTTTTATTACCATAATATAAAGAGTTGCGATTTTATATTACTTTTATTTTAGTTCCTGGAATATTTTCTTCACTGATGCTTATTAAGTATATGATTTCAGATCTCTTTGGAACATAAGCTTAATAGTAGCACTGCTGGATCAAAGGGTATGCACAGTTTGATAACTTTTTGAGCATTGTTCCAAATTGCTTTCATAATGGTTGTATGCGTTCACAAGTCCACCAACAATGTATCAGTGTCCTTCACATCCCCTCCAATATTCATTATTATCTTTTCCTGTCTTTTTAACCAATCTGAGAGGCGTGTAGTGGTATCTCAAGGTTGTCTTAATTTGCATATATTCATTTTTTATAACAAAAGTGTCAGCACTGCAATTAGGTTCAGTGGGAATTTGAAGTTTATACTTAAATCAGTCATTATATATTTTGGAATGAATGGATATCAAGTTATAATTCGATACTGGTTAGCTAGTTAAAATTGTGAATAAAAGAAAAGAAAACAAAATAATACAGTTTTCTTATTTCACATTTTATGTAATAAGGTAGACAAATCTTTAAAAATGAGACCAGTAATTCCCTTCCAGTACTAAAAACTAAATATAGATTTAGAACCAATTTGTACCTTTCTTGACAAACCAAGAAGGGCAATAGTAAAGAAACTAAAATCTTGTCTGAGGTTTCAAATTAAACTCTATTCAAAGCAATAAATACTTCAAGTAAGAAGGAAGTTAATCCAGTTCCAATTAGAATCTATAAAAATATATTAAAGATATGTTTCTGTAGGCACTGATATACCTAAGAAAATTTTATACATACATTAGAAAAGCGAGATTGAGTATGTATATGCATGTGGTATGGCTGAGAATAGCAAATCTCATCAAAGTAGTGTGTGTGTGAGGGTGTGTGTGTGTGTGTGTGTGTGTGTGTGTGTGTGTGTGTATATATATATATCTTACAAAAGAAACAACTATATTTTTCTTCTGAAATGTTGCTGCCAAGGAAGAAAAAAATAAGAGTGAAGACAAAAATAGTCCATACAATTTAAAATCTTCATCTTTTATTACAATGGTTTTCCCTGATTTATTTGGTTCAGACATTTTTCATGTCTAACCATTTAAGTCTTAAAAGCATTGTGACAGTAAAAATCCGTCATGATCATCTGAAGTGAAAGGAGTTATTTTTTTTGTCCCTAGATCAAAACTGACATAGAATTAAAAGAAAACTTATGAGAATTGACAAAGAAACGGCATCAGTATGAATTTTTAACAGCTTTGTACAAATCAGTAATCTCTCTACAGATAGACAAACCTTTAGGCCAGGAGTTCTTAACTGTTTGTTATAATGTCATGAATCCTTTTGATAGTTTGGTGAAGACTGAGGACCCCGTCACAGGATAAGGTTTGTTGTTATTCACAAAATAAAGAAATGCTAAAAATCAAGTTCAAGTTTCGTGAAAGTAAAGAATGCTTATTTATGTTTGTTTTTGCCCAATTCAAGTTCATGGATCCCTTGAAATCTATCTAAGAATCCATTGGGAGTGGAGGAGCCCTAAATTTAGGATTCCTTTTATAGGTATACCCTCCATAATATTATAACAATATCACAATATCACTGTCTATGATATATTATACTTAAAATTTACCATAACCTCATGCAACCTCATTGTAACTTAATTCAGTGCAAGACTAAAACACAGATAGACAAGTCAATAAAGTACCAAACACATTTTTAGAGATCACAAGTTAGTTCTTCTAAGAATCAATGGATTTATTATGTTTACATAAACACTAACATAATGAAGATAACTGCCTATGGTGAATCATTTCTCCTCATGTTATTTTTAATAAAACAAATGTATGGCATTAACAAGATAAAACTATATAAGATGAAATGAATACAATGATGTGATGCACATTTTTATTAATTCCAAAAAAATATATAAAATTTGAAGAGATCAACTAATTTTAACCAGCTATGAATGAAATTTGTTTTTATGATTGCCCTCAACTGTGCAGCAACTTTTGTCTCACTGTGCAAATGCTGATGTGAAGTCATAAGATAAGGTCAAAGTTCAGTGAAGGATTTATCATCTAAAACTAACAAGATAATGAAATAGTCTTGTCCTAAAGATACAATAAAGAATTATAATGTCATTCATTCTCTGAGCAACTTCAAAATACTTTACATATGATTTTATAATCTGATTATTTTAGGTATGAGAACAAAATTATTTCTTAGAGATTTTCCAATTACAGAACACATTTTCAATCATTGTTGTTTAAAACTCCTCCTTTTTTATCTCTTCATTCTTCACCACCTCTGCCATCCCAGTTCCTACCTCATATACCTTTACTGAATGGTACTGAGGGATCTGAAAGGTTACTTTCTTTATGAAATTGATTTTCTTTGATGTTTCATGTTAATTCCTTTCTTTTGACCAAAACCTTATTTATTAAAAGAATATGCAAATAAAGAGAAGGTGACAGTGTTCTGGAATATTATGTGTAGATAATAGTTTTCAAATAAATAAAATAGTTAGTTCATGAGTCACATTCTGGGAATTATTTCTGTGATTGTACACTGCCATACATTATTATTATTATTATTATTATTATTTTATTAAATAATTTTATTTTCAAAACATATGCATGGATAAGTTTTCAACTCTTGAAAAACCTTGTGCTTCAAATTCTCTCTTCCTTCCTCCCACTTTCTTCCCTGTATGACAAATAACCCAATATATGTTGAACATATTAAATGCATGTTAAATCTAATATATGTATACAAATTTGTACAATTATCTTGCTGTGCAAGAAAATCAGATCAAAAAGAAAATAAAATGCAAGCAAACAACAACAGAAAAAGTGAAATTGCTATATTGAATTCCATATCAATTTCTCACAGTTCTTTCTCTGGGTGTAGATGGTTCACTACATCACAAGATCACTGGAACTGGCCTCAATCATCTAATTGCGGAAAGATTCATGTCCATCAAAATTGGTCATTGTAAATGTTCTTGGTGCTTCTTGATCTTGGTTCTGCTGATTTCATTTAGCATCAGTTCATGTAAATCTTTCCCAAGACTCTCTGAAATCATCCTGCTTGTTGTTTCTTATAGAACAATAATATTCCATAGCATACATATACCATAATTTATTCAGCCATTCTCCAACTGATGGGCATCCACTCAATTTCCAGTTTCTGGCCACTATAAAAAGAGCTGTACAACCATTGTTGTACATACCATATGTAATTGAAATATTTTTAGAAGTATATTATTTTGCACCCATTTAAAAACATACATAACATTATTATTTATCATTATGATCTAGCTTAGCTAGGTAGTACAGCACAGAGTGCTGGTTTTAGGAAACCATAATTTCTAATTCAGCCTCATATTTACTAACCATATGAACTTGGATGCATCTCTTAATCCTGTTTGCCTCAGTTTCTACATCTGTAAAATGAGTGGGAGAAGAATATGACAAACTACTTCAGTATCTTTGCCAAGCAAATGTGGTCACAGTTATATGTGACTGTAAAATGGCAAAATAATATATAGCAATAAATTATATGTGTAAATACATGTGTATCTACTTATATATCCATTTGCATATGTAAATGTATGTGTACACACATGTAGCCATGTAAACATATTTTCCACATTCATATTCATACATATATATTCATTCATATGTTTATATTCATGCATATATACATATGTGTGTATATACAAACATACATAGTCAAAAAGTCATCATGATCTGAGTTCACATATGACATCAGGCACTTATGAAATGTGTGATCCAGCAAATCACTTAATTTCTGTCTCAGTTTCTTCATCTGTAAAATAGGGTACATAATAGCACTTATCATTCTAGGGGTAGCATAAGGATTAAGTGGAATAATATTTGTAAACCACTTTGCATTATGTCTGTCATATAGTAACTGTTGAATAAAATCTTAATTATTTTTGATATTCAGCACATATTTATCTAATCTACCTCTTGCTCAAGAGACTGTTCCTTTTCATGTTCCTTTGCAGGTTGATCACATATACATACATTCAGATAAATATACATTCATGTACTTTCAGATAAATGATATAAATATGTCATTATATGAAATGTAGTTATATTCAAAGGCTCTGTCCTATATCTTCTTTAACTTTTTCATTCTTCTCTGACTTAGTAAATATTTTAGTCCCCATGCGTTTGAATTATACTTTCTGTGAAGTTGATTCAAACACATCTCCATCCATGCATCTCTAAATCAATAACTCCCCAAAATGAACTCATACACATCTCCCAAAGTTACCTTCTTTTAAATTCAGTTTTTCTGTTCTTTACCATCCTTCCACTTAAACCAATTTCACAGCCTCAATATTGTTCTTGACTCCTCATCATGCCTGATCACTTATTAGAAGATTACCAGATCTTCTAATTTCTATGTGCACAGCATCTCTAAAATCTCCTTATCTCCAATCACATAACCACAACAGTTGTCTTATCTTTTATAATTGCCTATGTTGGTTAGGAATACATCTTTTACTGATAGCTAAAAAAAGTATATGATTAGATTATCTACATTTTTAAAAATCCAAGATTTTACATGCAAAATGGACTTTTTTTCAAAATTTATTTACTGTTGAATGTGTGATTTTATGAAAATAAATAAAAATACAGGTTTAAATCTTGTGAATCTTGAGAATTGGGAAAAATCATGCAAAAAAGTGATTGCTACAGAAGGACATGTTTTATATTAATGGTACAGATATAAAAAGACATGTCACTTTTTATTTTATATTTTAAATACTATATATATATATGTGTGTGTGTGTGTATATATATACTATATAATACAAAATTTTATTTTGTACCATTGGTTTGCATTTCACTGTATATGCTTAAGAAATGCTTATTGGTTAACTAGGTATACTCCCTTGCTTTTTACTTTTTAAAACTTAAAAAGGATGTCATCTATCTCTTCAATCAATTATTTATAAATATCAAAAGAGACAGTACTCTGAAGCAGACCATCATAGAGCCATAATATAGTAGTAGTAGTAGTAGTAGTAACTAAAATTGTATTACTTTATGTTTGTAAAGTTCTTTATGCATATTATCTCATTGGCTTTCACAATGGGCACTTGTAATAGCTAAATTTGTGATGCTTACATCACAGCTGAAATAGTTGTGGCTGAGAAAAGTCAGGACTTTTTCAGAGTCACAAAGAGTCTGATGTAGAATCCAATGTCCAACCTACTAATGCCCTCTTTCACTGTATTTAATACTGATTCATTCATCTTGTACCATAATGCATCTAACAATGAATGGCATTTTTATTATCATTTTCCCATTTTATCTGCAAGAATATTACAAACATTTTTGCTAAATGGATTAAATCTATACATGCTACGGCTACCATGTTCTTATTACTTACTAGACTAGTAACCCTAATAACAAAGAAAGTGGTATTTATTTGGAATGTCATAATAAATATTCAATAGTGTGTAAAATGATTGTTATTTCCTCTTCTAAATGCTTATAGACCCTATTGTAAGTCAAAAATAGACACATAACCATTTTAATGGGATCCAGCAATTTCATTTCATTCTAAGAAAAGAATCTCATGGTAAACATCTTAAATCATCTTTACTGATTTGTTAATTTGCTTATTTTTACCAAGTAAGACTTTTAGCCATGGATTTTGTGATTGAAATGTATTAGTACTGAATTTTTTCCTCTAGCAGTTATATAATCTATAGTTTTGAACACAAATGAAAACTAAGGAATTTTTTCTCAGATTTTGCAACATAAGAATTCCTCAGGTAATTTACTTTTAGCTTTTTGTCTAAATTGTCTATTAATTATGAGTTAATAGTCTCCCAAGCTAAGAATCTTGTCTATTGAGAAACTGTTCTAATTCAAATCATCCTGTCATTGCAGTCACTTATTTTTCAATTAGCTCACACTACAAATCTGATTTATGATTCAGGTTTAATATTTTGGAAAGCATTGTCATAAATCATCAAATTAATTTTAATGTTCTTTAATCTAGTTTCTGCACATTTTGAGGTTTAATTCACTCCCATTATATTTTTCATTTTATTTCATCAAAAAAACCTTTCATTTTGATTATGCAGAATCAGCACCAATAATTTCTATGCTAAATATCTTCTATATTTTTTATATTTCTGAAGGGGAATTGATCTTATATCAATCTCTTAGTCCAGAGAGCAATCATAATGTGACAAAAAGCTATAAAATTAAGTTTAAAGATGTAACTACATTGAGTGTTACCTTTATGAATTTTCAATTCCTTTCTCTGATGGAATTGAAAAGAGCAACTTTATTAGCCATATCAGAGAAAGCTTTATGTAATTAAGGTCTCTTAACTGCCCAAGGAGAAGACCTTTGAATAGGAAAAAAATGAATTTTTCTCCTCCTCATTCAATGTGCTGCCTTGTTTTTCAGTAGAGCAGCTCCATTAGTCAGAGATACTACATTTAGTTCAGGGAAAAGAAACATAATCAAAACAGACACAGATAACTAGGGAAATTAACTTTAGATTGTATTTCCTATGGGTCTGTTTTATGGTAGTACAGAAGAGTTATGCAATGCTAATTGAACTGGCCTAGCAGAGGTTGCTTATACCCAAGCAAAAAGACAGCTCCACAGAACAAAGCATTATGAAGTACCCTTGGTATATGTGTATTTGAGCATAGTCACTAATCCCAACCATAGTTTGTGCAGTTTTGATGTTTTGTGGGGGGAATATTTTGTAACCTATCATTCTCTTGTATCATACTAAATACCTTTATTAAGACATAATATTGATTACTGGCTGAAGTTAATTGAAAACACACAAATGGGGTTTCTGAGGTCTGTTATTGGAAGAAGAAATCTATAGGGTTATTCGTAGAACCAGAAGATGTCTCACACATACCTTTTAGAATACAATATGCAAAATGTGATAAGATTTTTGGAGTAATAAAATTAACTCTTAATTAATTTTTAATAATTCCTGAAATTCAAATAATATGAAAACAGCATCCATCCTCCATTCATCCATTCATCCCATTTTTTTTAGTTTGCAAAAATATACTGTATTATCCTTTCTAAAATATTTCCTGTTTAGATTGATTAGATGAATTCCATAGTCATAGATGTTCCCATTACAGATTACCACTTTTGAAATAATGAGAGGTCCCTGAATGTGAGGATTTCTATGGACAAAATGCTTATCTATTATTACTACCTTTTTTGATGTGGCCTTGTCTGCATTCTTGGAAGGAAAAGTTTTAATGAAATTATAAACAAAATACTAATTATTTTTGTCTTAAACTGATTTTTATTTAGGGATTTGGATTATTCCCCAGGCAGTTATAGAAAAAAATATTCATGCAATAGACAGCTGCAGTGATACTTAAATGTTAATAGGATACAAGGATATGTATGAAATGTATTCAATAGGTTAGTGAACCCTGAATTTTAAATATCATAAACCATATCCAATTATATCTTTTTTTAAATGTTTAATATATTATGTACCCATTTTCTGTCATTCTTCCTACCCTACAGAGACCTCCACAGCTGGCCCAAATCATCAAGCTCCCTTTGAAGTCACTAAGTGCTCCAGGCATAGATCAGCTAGGCAGGGATATGGAATGAGAGAAGTTGGATATAATTGTAGTGATAGTAATTTTGTAATTTTTTTTTTTGCTTCCCTTAACCTTTCCCTAGGAACCAAAATTAATTCCACATATTCTCATTCTACTCTCAGGGGAGTAGGGAAGAGAAGGACATAATTGAAACCTTGTAAATTTTCACAAGTAAAACCCTTGCTTTCATCTTCTGGACCCACCTTACTTTGGTTTTAATGTTTTTCAGTAGTTTCTCAGGCTTTCATGCTAAAATCCCCAGTGTCCAACAGAGTACTATGAATCCCAATAATCTGGGTTGTTCATTATCTACTCAGGTTGGCGATTTTAACATGTCTTTTTCTTTTTACGGAAAAATATGTGGTGTTATTGTTGCTGGAATACTTGTAATTGTAACAATAATTCTGGAATATCCAGGACTTTTCATACAGCAGTTAAAAGATTTGAAGGAAAAAAAGATTTTTTAAATAGAAAAAGACTAATTACTATAGATGACTCTTTACAGGATACTTTTTAATGCTACATACATGGGTAATTTTATCAAATATTCAAATAATGCAGGAATGTTTAATATATGCATATGTATATACATATATATCCTATATATGTACATATATGTATAATATGTATATATAAATATTTATATATATGCATTTGTTGAGAGTGAGAGAGCATGTGTATGTGTGTTTATGTGTGTGTTTCTGTGTGTCTGAGAGAGAGAAAGAAAGAGAGAGAGAGAAAGAGAGAGAGAGAGAGAGAGAGAGAGAGAGAGAAAGAGAGAGAGAGAAAGAGAGAGAGAGAGAGAAAGAGAGAGCGAGAGAAAGAGAGAAAGAGAGAGAGAGAGAAGAGAGAGAGAGAGAGAGAGAGAGAGAGAGAGAGAGAGAGAGAGAGAGAGAGAGAGAGAGAGAGAGAGAGAGAGAGAAACCATATGGCAATAGAGCAAGGAAAAAGTCAGGGTCATACTCAACAATGACTGAATAGATTTATAATGCATTTTGCAAATCTTGAAATACTATAGGAATATTAATTATTAAGATTATGGTTATTACCTCATAACAAACTCAAAGTACTAATATGAGTCAGAACTCACAAATGCAGTTAGGAAAAGAATCTTGCAGCTGAGCTTCCTTAGTACAATATAGAAACAGAATTATAGTTATTTAAAGAGGAGGAAGTGCAGTTAACAGGATTTGTAGAATTAATTTGCTTGCCCTTTCTTCTACTGATGTGGTGTTTTGATTTTCGTAGATGGAGGAATTGAGATTCATAAATCAGGAAGGATATTCATGTTTTCCTTTGCTTGTTTCATTGTTTAAATAGAACCCAAAGGGACCATTCCCAAGAGGAACTAAGCCACTAATCTCTGAACTTTCTGGAATCATGTCTTCTCAATTTCGCTCTATTTCTATCCCATTTTGCCATGACATATCTACAAGATAACAACAACAACAACAAAAACTAACATTTACATAGTACTTGCTATGTGCTATTATGCTTAATTTTTTTTATAATTATTATAAATTATACCACAAAAATTCTGGAAGTCAGATGTTATTATCCTCATTTTAGAAATAAGCTATAATTATGAACATAAGAGAATCTTTATAAGAAAAGACAGTTTTGTGGGAGAAGCCTAAGGAACTAGATTTTTGATGTAAACATGTGTTTGAATCTTTGTGAGGAAGCTTCTCTCTGTGGTCATTTCTTTGGCTTGCAATGAGACGCAAAAAGAAGTAGACAAGGGAATAGATTTAAACCCTATTCTCAGGTGTCTGTTTCTTTTATTTGTGTATGTATGTTTTTTGCTTTTTTCTTTGTTTTTGTTACTGTTCTTGTTGTTATTGTAACTGTTATTGATACTTCTTCAACAACTTTCTTCTCAAATCTTGAAAAGCACATCTTTCAGTGATTCTTTGGCACTATTCCTATTATAGAAAGCTTTCTGAAACTGAGTTAGCTTTGCCCTTTTATAGGCTGTTTTAATTCAAACTAGTTAAGTACTGAAAGCTGAATTCAACTGTGTAATTCATAATCAGGCAACTAAAAAGTTTACTTTGACATGCACCAATATTGTATTTACACATAATAATTTGAATGAAAAATGTTAAACTAGATTTTTTTAGATTTTTTTGCATTCCCAGTGATTATCATAGATAATCATAGTTGACACATTATAATAAATACTTGTTCACTTACCTGAACTTAAAATAATGCTAACTGTATTTTGATATGACAGTTATATATATATATGTATATATATATACATATATATATATATATATATATAATTGTATATATTTGATGCATTAAAAACACTATTTGAGGCGTTATCAAGAGAGAAGAATAAAAGATCTCAACTAATAGATCTTCCCCAAACTGCTTCTATCAAATGACATAGAAGACACTGAAAAGAATTCTGTGTAAGAAAGAAAAAAAAGGACACAGTCACATTTCAAGTCTAAGGCAACTTAGAAAGCATGCATCAAAAGTCCCTCCATTTCAGCGCCTTTTCTATTTTTTCTTTTATATCTTATTTTATTTTCAAAACTTATGCATGGATAATTTTTCAACACTGACCCTTGCATAGCCTTGTGTTTCAGATTTTCCCTTCCTTCCCCCCACTCCCTCCCCTAGATGGTAAACAATACAATATATGTTTTATATACATATACATATATATATTAAGATATATTTAAATCCAATATGTGTAAACATATTTGTACAATTCTCTTGCTACACAAGAAAAAATCATATGAAAAAGGAAAGAAAATGAGTAAGAAAACAAATTGCAAGTGAACAACAACAAAAAAAGTGAGAATGTTATGTTCAGTTCAGCTCAGACAGTCCTCTCTCAGGGTGTAGATGGCTCTCTTCATCACAAGATCATTGGGACTGGCAATAATCATCTCATTGTTGGAAAAAGTAATTTCATCACAATTGATTGTTTTATAATATTAATGTTGCCATGTACTATGATCTCCTATTTCTGCTCATGTTACTTAGCATAAATTCATGTAAGTGTCTTTAGGACTTTCTAAAATCCTCCTCCTGGTCATTTCTTATAGAACAATACTATTCCATCACATTAATATATCATAACTTATTCAGCCATTTTCCAACAGAAGGGTATCCACTCAATTTTCATTTTTTTTCACCATTATGAAAAAGGCTGCCCAAACATTTTTGCACATGTATCTCCCTTTCCTTCCTTTAAGATCTCTTTGGGGTATAGACCCAATAGAAACACTGCTGGATGAAAAGATATACACAGTTTGATTATTTTTTAGCATAGTTCAAAATTGCTATCCAGAATAGCTGGATCCTTTCACAGTTCCACCAATAATGTATTAGGCCACCTTTATTGGCATTTTTTTTCATTAATTCCCTTGAAATTCTTGACCTTTTGTTCTTCCAGATGAACGTTGCTATTATTTTTCTAGGGAAGATCAAACTTTCTGTTCAGCTCTCACCTTTTCTTCAGAAATAAATCATATTTACTAGTTTCAGTTTATATCCATCTTTTCCCATGAACAATAATAATGAATTTTGCCTAATAGTTGATTATTGGCTCAATCCAAGTTACTGTACCATTTTAGAATAGCAAATTTCAGCTTTAAAATGGAAGATGCTAGATCCTGGGTAGTCCTGATTGTGGTTCCTCGATATTTCAATTATTTTCTTCTTGGCTGCTTATAATATTTTCTCCTTGATCTGATAATTCTGAAATTAAACTATGATATAACTTGGAATTTTCATATTATGCTTCTTCCAGGATGTGATTCATGAAATCTTTCAATGGATATTTTCCCTTCTAGTTCTAGGACATCAGGGTAGTATTCCATGATAATTTCCTGAAATTATCTAGGCTCTTTTTCTCATCATGGGTTTTAGGAAGCCTAATACTTCTTAGATAGTGTCTCCCTGATCTATTTTCCAAATCAGTTATTTTCTAGTAAGATATTTCATATTTTCTTTATTTTTTTCAATTTTTTCTTTTGTTTGACTGATTGTTGATGTCTCATTGCATCATTCACTTCCATTTGTTCAATTCTAATTTTTAGTGAATAATTTCTTTTAGGTGGCTTTTTGTCTTCTTTTGTATTTGGCCAAATGCACTTTTAAATGAACTGTTTTGTTTATAGGCAGTTTACCCCCATATTACAAATTCCATTTTTCAATGAGTTGGTTTCTTTTTCCATTTCACCAAATCTATTTTGTAAGAAGTTATTTGCATTTTCATTTCTCTATATTTATTTTAAAGGACTTTTCATCATTTAATTTCTGTTTCCTTTTCCAAAATCTTCTGCAAAGTTCTTATTTCTTTTCCCCATTTTTCTTTTAATTCTCCTTTAAGATCCTTTCCTAGGAAGAATTCATAAAATTCTTGCAAGATTTGGACCAACTTACATCATCCTTTGGAGCTTTATCTGGATATGATTTGCCTTTAGTGTCCTTAGAATTTGAGGTCTGTTCTTCACTGTCTCCATAAAAGCTGTATATGCTCAGAATTATTTTTGCTTTTTTTGCTCATTTTTAAAGATTGAAGTCTGCTTTTAGGGGAAAGAGGAGATTACCCCAGCTTCACACTGCCTCAAGCCAAGTGATGCTATCTTCCTTATTGTTCTAGGATCAGGGGCTCATTATTTGCCTTTTGTAGTAGCATCAGATGTAGTCTACTGATCCACTGGCTTCTGAACCAGGACAAAATAGCCAAGACTGCTGTATTTTATCCAAGAGGCACATGTTAAATTCCCCAAGTATGCGGATACCACCCATCCCTGCATCCCTGTGCTGTGACTGTGCTTGGCTGCTTCCTCTGTGCACAATTGAGATAGGGGCAAGATAGGGAGAAGTCAGGCAAAAAAGTGTCTGCTTTTCCCCATCTTTGCTGTGCTCTTTTGGTAGTAAATTCACCCTTTTTATTTTTGATGCTGCCAATTTATTGTTTTTCCTTTCGTTTTTAATCAAATTTACCAATGTTTTATCTATCTTGCTGTTATTTTCTCATAAAACCAACTCTTTAATTAATTCAATAGTTTCCTTAGATTCAATTTTATTCTGTCCTTTGAGTTTCATAATTTCTAATTTGGTCTTTATTTGGAGGTTTTTAATTTTTATAGCTTTTTCCCCCTTGCCTCTCTAATTCATTGATCTCTTCTTTTTCTATTTTATTCATGAAACAATTTAGAAATGTAAACATTTCCCTAGGAATGGTTTTGGCTGCATCCAAGTGGTTTTGTTATGGTCTCTCATTATTATCATATTCTTGGATGAAATTGTGAATCATTACTATGATTTGTTGTTTGACCCATTCATTCTTTAGAATTAGATTATTTAATTTCCGCTGGTTTTTACTCTATCTTTCTCTGGTCCTCTCTTGAATACATATTTTATTGCATAGTAATCTAAAAAGGAAGTATTTACTATTTCTGCTTTTCTGAATTTGATTGTGAAATTTTTGTGCCTTAATACATAGACTATTTTTATTTAGGTACAATGTACTATAAACAAAAAGTATATTCCTTTCTGAGGATATTCAATTTTCCACAAATGTTTATAATTTCTACATTTTTCTAGGGTTATATTAACCTCTATAGTTTCTTTCTTATTTATTTTGTGATTCAATTTTTTTTTTTTTTTTGATTCTGAGCGGTAATGTTGGAGTATCCGGTTAATACAGTTTTGCTGTTTATTTCTTCCTGAAACTACATTTATAACTTTTTGGCAATTAGTAGGCTCTACCATTTGGTGCTGTACATTTAGTATATTTAGATTTAATATCATTACTACTTCATTGTTTACAATACACTTTATCATGATGTACTTTCCTTCCCTATTTCTTTTAATAAGCCCTATTTATTTATTTATTTGTTTGTTTGTTTGTTTGTTTATTTATTTTGCTTTATTTCAGATCAGAATGACTCTACTTGGTTTTCTGTTTCAGGTAAAGCATAATAAAATTTGCTCCAGACTTTTACTTTTACTATGTATATATCTCTTTGTATCAAATATGTTTCTTTTTTTTTTAAATTAAACTTTTTATTTACAAAGCATATACATAGGTAATTTTTCCAACATCGACCTTTGCATAACCTTTTGTTGGAAATTTTCCCCTTCTTTGCCCCTTCTCCTCTCTTATTTGGCAGGTAGTCCAATATATTTTAAATATGTTGAAATACATGTTAGATCCAATATGTATATACATATTTATACAGTTATCTAGTTGCATGAGAAAAATCAGATCAAAAAAGAAGAAAAAGAAAAACAGAAAAATTGCAAGCAAATAACAACAGAAAGAGTTAGAATGGTGTGTTGTGTGCCATTCTCTGTTTCAATGGTAGTCTTTCTAAGTGTAGATGGCTCTCTTCATCACTGCACAAGTGGAACTGATTTGAATCATCTCAATCTTGAAGAAAGTCATGTGCTTCAGAACTGATTTTCATATAGTCTTGTTGCCATGTATAATGATTTTATGATTCTGCTCATTTCACTTAGCAATACTTCATGTAAGTCTCTCCAAGCCTCTCTAAAATCATCCTGATGGTCATTTCTTACTGAAAAATAGTATTTTAAAGCATTAACATACCATAGTTTATTCAGCCATTCTCTATTGATGAGCATCTACTCAGTTTCCAGTTTCTTGCCACTACAAAGAGGGCTGCCATAAAAAAAAATTGTGCATGTAGGTCTGTTTCTCTCTTTTAAATTCTCTTTGGGATATAATCCCAGTAGAAACACTGCTGTTATCAAAGAGTATGCACAGTTTGATTAACTTTTTGAGCATAGTTACAAACTGCTCTCCAGAATGGTTGTATCTCTTCACAGTTCCAAGAACAATATATCAGTGTCCCAGTTTTCCCACTTCCCCTCCAACATGCATCATTATTGTTTCCTGTCATCTTAGCCAATGTGACAAGTGTGTAGTAATATCGCAGAGTTCTCTTAATTTGCTCCAAATGTTTTTCTTGAAAACAACATATTATAGGATTTTTTTTAATCCACTCTCCTGTTCACTTCTATATTGTGGGAGAGTTCATCCCATTCCCATTCAAAGTTATGATTGGCAGCTCTGCATTTCCCTCCATACTATTCTCTCAGCTTATATACTTTTGTTCTCTATTTCTATCATGTCCTTCCTAAGTAGTGTTTTGTTTATAACCCATCTCATCCAATATCTACCTTATCTTTTATCACCCTTCTCCTTTTTCTTACCTTTTTCTCCAATTTCTTTGCCCTCTCTTCAATTCACCCCTTCCTTTTACTTTTCTCTTTCTTTTTCTACTTCTTTATGGGATAAAATGTATTTCTAATCCCAAATGCAGGATTTATTCCCTCTTTGCACCAAAACTAATGAGATCAAGTTTCAAACAATGTTCATCCTCTTCCCTTTTCCCCTCAATTGTAATAGGAATTTTGTGCCTCTTCACAGGTCCCATTATACCTCTCTTTCCTCTTCTCCCAGTATAGGGTTTTTTTTTTTTTTTTTTTTTTTTTTATCCCTTTGTAGAGGACCACAGATAGTGGGGAACTCTGGGAAAGGTAAACTTCAAGCCAGGATACTTATGGCAGGATGTTTACTCAGTGTGATTGATGAGATAATGGTTCTCTAGTTCACATATACTTGTTGTGATATAATGATGTAATCACTCTACTTAGCATATGCCTAGTGTGATATAGTGATATAATGGTTCAACAGTTGATACATGCTCAGGGTACTGTTGTGATGTAATTGTACTAAGGTATTTAAGGGCTGAGAAGACTTGAAATAGACAAGACTCCATCCTTGACCACCCTTGTGGTGGCTCTCCTGCCTGGATCACTTCTTTACCTAAGATGAAGGCCTGTCAAGAAATCCTCCATAAAACTGGTCTGGATGTTACACCCCTTAATGTCTTCTTCTTTGATATTCTCACATCAGAGTGCATTTGTAATCACACCCCCTGTCCATTTGATGCCCCCCTCCAGCCCACCAAATAAAAGATACATTTCTCAAGAGTTACCATTTCTTTCCATCCAGGGATATACACCATTTAACCTTTAAATAATATATACTTTTCCCTTGTTTCCCTTGTTTACATTCTCTTGAGTTATGTGTTTTGAAGACTGTTACTTCTTGATACTTCAATTGTTTTTATCTGGCAGCTTGCAGGATTTTCCCTTTATATTGTAGTTTTAGAGTTTCTGAAAAATGTTTCTTGTTTTTTTTTGTTTGTTTGTTTGTTTTTGTTTTGTTTTGTTTTGTTTTGTTTTCTTTTGTTTTGTTTTAACTTACTAATTCACCCTCTTTTTCTACAATATCAGATCTCTTGATCTCTGGAAAAATTCTATCCATGTTCGTTTAATGGTCATGGACTTCAAGTATACCAATAATTTTGAATTGTCTCTTCTGGGTGTATTTTCCATATTGGTTATTTTTCCAAAGAGATATTTTACATTTTCTTCCATTTCTAATTCATTTTAGTTTGTTTGCCTGATTCTTGTATCATAGTGTCATTAGCTTCCATTTTCTCCATTATGGATTTTAATGTGTGATTTTCTTTCACTTTTGTTTCTCTTTTTCCATTTGATTAATTATTCTTTTGAAGGTATTATTTTCTTCAGTGCATTTTTAAAAAAAATGTGACCAATTTTATTTTTTAAAGAATTGCCTTCCTTTTCCAAGCTGTTAATTTCCTTTTACATACATTTCATTTATTTTCTCATTTTCTCTTCTATCTTTCTTACTGGTCTTTTAAAATCTTTTATGAGCTCTTCCAAGAAGCTTCTTTGTTCTTCAGACCAATTTGTATTATTCTTTTAAATTTCCCCAGTATACATTCTGTCCTCATCTTATTTGGTGTTTTTGGTCTTCACTGTTACCATAGTAAGTTTTTTTTTCTGATCAAGGTTCTTTTCTGTTTCTTGCTGATTCTCTTTCCTTTTCTTTTTGTATTTCCTCTTTTGTGACTTTTAAGACTGATCTCTGCTCCTAGGACATAAGTGGTGTTGTCCCAAGCTTTGCATAGGGCTCTAAGACTTGGCTTTGAGTACAGTGGTCTCTTGTGTTTGGTGTGTTTCTCAAGGCTTTATCTTATCTTTCCAGGAAATCTGTTTTCCCAGATTTTGCCTTCTGAACTTGTATCAGGGGCTGCCTTGCTGGTCTGCTCAGCTAGTGAGCCAAGGCTGAGGGTCTTAATTATGAATTTGTTATGTTAGATCTCACCCCAGTGAGATGGACATTTTTTAAATAAAAAACAAAACAAAACAAAACAAAACAAAACAAACAAACAAACAAAAAAACCCTATCTTGAACTGGAGAGTGGTGATTTGATTGCATCAAACTCTCTTCAGAATGTTGCTTTCTTGTGGTTTTTAAGAGAAACTGAGACAGCTCAAAAAACTTCTTGACTTTTATCTGCAGTCTTGACTCCAGCCCTCTCTTCTTCATTCTCAAAGAGGACCATAACATGAAGGATGTGATGCCATGACATTTAAGTGAATTATAGTTAAGTGATGTCTGGACTTTGCAAAGTCACCATACTCACTTCCTTTCCTGGAACTATGTGTGTCCTGTGGCCAGATATAGACCAAAATTAAGAATGATTGAATTTAAAAATTCATAAAAAATCAATAATTCAATGCAAGAGAATTACAGTAATGAGAGAATATACCATAAATTATGGGATGCAGTCAAAGCAGTTCTTAAGATAAATTTTATATCTCTTCATAATTATATGAATAAAACAGTGAATGAAGAGATAAGTTCATTGGGCATATAACTAAAAATAGCTATAAATAATAAATTAAAACATCCCAAATAAATACTAAATTAATAACTCTGAAAAGCAAAAGATAGATTAATGAAAATGAAATTAATAAAACTAATAAAGTTTTAATGAATTTGATTAATTAATTAATTAAATTAATAAAACTAATAAAAAAACTGATTTTTTTAAATAAAAACAAAACATTGCTTAGTTTTATTACAGGAAGGACAGGGGAAATTAAATAACCAGTTACAAAAAAAAAAGAAAGAAAAGGTTTTACCACCAATGAAAAGAATTAAAGAAATAATTAGAGCTATTTTGCACATTACTATGTCAATAAATCTGCCAGTCTAGTTGAAATGAAGATGCACAAAAAATATAAATTGCCCTGATTAACAGAAGAGAGATTAAAATACTTTATTAACATCTTTTTAGAAGAAAAAAATTTGAACAAGATATCAATGAACTTCCAAATAAAAATAAATTGCAGGGCTAGATGGATTTAAAAGTGAATTCTACCACACATTCAAAGACACTTATGACATTTATTTAACTTTTTTTTGAAAAAAAATATGTGAAAAAGGAATCCAATTAAATTCATTTTATGACAAAGAAATGGGGCTGAGACCTAAAACAGGAAGGACCAAACGAAACCAAAAAAAAAAAAAAAAAAAAATATATATATATATATATATATATATATATATATATATATATATATATATATACCAATTCCCCTAATTGATATTGTTTAAAAATTTTAAATAAAATAATATCAAAATGACAACAATTTATCCACAAAATATCCACAAACTCATATTAATCACATTAAATTGATCATATTAAAACAAAACTAAAAGAAATTATACGATTACCTTAACTGAAACAGAAAGAGCATTTAACAAAATACATCACTCATTCTTATTAAAAAAAAAACTTTAGAGAGCAAAGAAATCAATGGAGGTTTCCTTACAATGAGATGTGACATCTAAAACCATCAATAAACATTACATGTAATAGGGATGGGCTAGAAGCATTTCCAGCAAGCTCAGAGATGAAACAAGGATGCCCATTGTCACCACTGTTATTCATTTTTGTATTAGAAATGTTGACTTTAGCAATAAGTTAAACAAAGGAAATTAGAGTAGGTAATGAGAAAACGAAATTATCATTCTTTACACATGATATGTAGCAACAGAATAACTGATCTAACCATTCTTAGAATGATGGTGGTGCTTTGATTTTATCCTTCCCAGATTTATGGATGAAAGGTAAATGGGAATGAGAGAATAAAGGTACAATAATAGGAAAAAATTGTGTATGACAATGTGATATGAATATGTCCAGAAATAAGCAGTATGATAGATCTTTTTCAGGTAATAGTCTCACTTATCATAAAGACAAAATGAGAACTGAACTATTTAATTTAAGGTAGATGGAAAAATATAGATCAAGTTTACCTGGACTTACAAAGCTTTTCACAAATTATCTACTACTAGTCTTGTAGAATAATTAAATTATAACTGAATAAACCAAGAATTCATTAAATGATCAGACCAAGAGCCAGCATCCATGTATAGATATCACCCTGAAATGAGATTTCCAGAAAAGTGCACCTGAGATCTTTGGTTGTCCCTTTGACTTTATGTTTTAAATCTCTCTGTGTGTGTGTGTGTGTGTGTGTGTGTGTGTGTGTGTGTGAATATATGTGTATGCATTTGCACATGCATATATATGTGTGTGTGTATGTATATATATATATATATATATATATATATATATGAACATTTATGTATATGTGTATATATATATAGAGAGAGAGAGATGGGTAATAACAATGGAGTAAGAATACACATCTACAAACATCTATATAACTATACACACATATAGACATACATCCATACATACATACATATGCAAACAAGAATTTCAAGAAAATTCTGAGACATTCATATATAAACACATAAATACCTACATATAGTTATGCAGAATACATATATGTACAAGCATGTATAGGCAAATATCTATACATACATTTATATTCTCTCTATATGTATTTTTCATACTGAAAAGCAGTTTCTATGACATCAAAAGTAAGCATAGAAGACTGTAAAATTACATATCTTACAACATTAAGTTTGTGATATAATATGCCAAATCTACAGTTTTGAAGAATATTCCAATATGAGATCAATTAAAAAACTGAAAACTAATATCATCAGATATTTCTTTCAAACCAAGTTCACACTGCCGACTTTTCTATTTCTGTCTGTGTTACAGAATCTTCCAGTTAGTTACTCAGACTTAAAGTCTGAGGAATTCTTTTTTACTCCCCTCTTCCTATTCATGCTTTCTATTTTATTAGTTAATAAGTGTCTATCATAAATCATTAATAGAAGCATAGTTCCAAATTGTTCTCTAGAATGGCTGGATTCTTTCACAACTGCACCAACAATGCATCAGTGTCCGAGTTTTCCCACAGCCCCTCCAACATTCATCTTAGCCAATCTGACAGGTGTGTAGTGGTATCTCAGAGTTGTCTTAATTTACATTTCTCTTATCAATAGTAATTTGGTAAACCCTTTCATTTGAGTTGAATTAGTTTCAATTTCATCATCTGGGGAGCCAAGATTGTGAAGAAGACAAACCCCCCCCCCCAAAAAATAAAATAAAATAAAAAATAGAAAGAAATATTTCATATCTATTTGGAAAAACAACAAATCTGGAAAGTAGACCTAGGAGAGATAATGTGAGGATTATTAGACTTCCAGAAAATTATGATGAAAAAAGAGCCTAGATACTATTTTACAAGAGAGAACTGCTCAGAGGTAACAGAATCACAAGGAAAAATAGGCATTGGAAGAATTCATCAAACACCTTCTGAAAAAGACCCTAAAATAAAAAATCTACATGTAATATTGTGGCCAAATTTCAGAACTATCAGACTAAGGAAAATATTGTAAGCCGCCAAGAAAAAAACAATTCAAATACCAAGGTGCCACAATAAAGGTCACTCAAGATGTGGCTGCATCCACATTAAAGGATCAAAGGGCCTGGAATCTGATCTTCCAAAAAGCAAAAGAACTTGGAATACAACTAAGAATACACTGCCCAGCTAAGCTGAGCATTTTCTTTCATGGAAGAAGATGGACATTTAATGAAGCAGGTGAATTTCATTTGTTTCTAAGGAAAAAAAAAAAAAAACAGATCTAAACAAAAAATTTGGTCTGCAACCATAGGACTCAAGAGAAGCAGAAAAAGATAAAAGAAACTCTTGAGAACTGTATTTCTCTTGTGGATAAACATAAAGTCCACATGTATAATTTGATTTTACTTAAATAACATAAAAAGGGAAGTAGAAATGGAAAGTGGATAGTGTCAGAAAAAGGGGAAAGGGGAAATAAAAAGAGGGAAACTACATCCTACAAAGAAGCAAAGAAAACCTGTCATATATGAGGGAATTTAGAGAGGGGGGGAGCATTGTGTGAATCTGACTCTCATCAGAGTTGGCTCAAAGAGAAAATGATTGACATATTTGTTTTACAGAGAAATCTATCTTACCTCATTAAAAAGTGGGAGAGAAAAAGGTAAAAAGAAAAGAGTAATAAGGGAAGGGTACAAAAAAAATGAGAAAAAGATTTAAAGGGAGGAGGGAGGGATATTAAAGAGGGAGGACTGTGTGACACAAATGGGGCCCATAAATTTAATACTGGAGAAGAGGTTCGGGGAGGGGCAAGGAAAAAATCATAAGCTGGGGATAGTATGATGGCAGGAAATACAGAATCATTAATTTTAACTATAAATGGAAATGGGATGAACTCTGCCATTAAGTGTAGGCTGATAGACTGGATCAAAAGTCAGAACCCTACAATATGTTGTCTAAAGGAAACACATTTAAAACAGGGAGATATATACAGAGTAAAGGTAAAAGGCTGGAGCAGAATCTATTATGCTTCAGGTGAGGTAAAAAAAGCAAGCGTAGCTATCCTTATCTTATCTCAGATCAAGCAAAAGCAGAAATTGATCTAATTAAAAGAGATAAGAAAGGATATTCTATCTTGTTAAAGGGGAGTATAGACAATGAAGCAATATCAATACTAAACATATATGCACCTATACTATAAGATATTTAATATGTATAGGAATGCCTGCCATCTAGGGAAGGGGGTGGAGGGAAGGAGGGGAAAAAATTGGAACAGAAGAGAATACAAGGGATAATGTTGTAAAAAAAATTATCTATGCATATGTACTGTCAAAAAATGTTATAACTATAAAATTAAAAAAATAACAAAACATATATGCACCAAGTGGTATAACATCTAACATCCTAAAGGAGAAGTTAAGAGAGTTGCAAGAAAAAATAGACAGCAAAACTATAATAGTGAAAGATCTGAACCTTGCACTCTCAGAATTAGATAAAGCAAACCACAAAACAAATAAGAAAGAAATTAAAGAAGAAATATAATATTAGAAAAAAATAGGTATGATAGATCTTTGGAGAAAACTGAATGGTGATACAAAGGAGTATACTTTCTTCTCAGCAGTTCATGGAGCTATATAAAAATTGACCATATATTAGAACATAAAGATCTCAAAATTAAATGATGGAAGGCAGACATAGTAAATGCTTTCTTTTCAGGTCACGATGCAATAAAAACTACATTCAACAAAATGTTAGAGGTGAATAGCCCAAAAAGTAATTGGAAACTAAATAATCGCATCTTAAGAATGATTTGGTGAAACAGCAAATTATAGACACAATTAATAATTTCGCTCAAGATAATGACAATAATGAGACATCATGCCAAAATTTGTGGGATGTAGCTAAAGTGGTAATAAGGGGAAATTTTATAACTCTAGCATCTTAATTGCATAAAACAGAGAAAGAAAAGATCATTGAATTGGGCTTTCAACTGAAAAGCTAGAAAAGGACAAAATTAAAAACCCCCAATCAAATGCTAAACTGGAAATTCTAAAATTAAAAGGAGAAATTAATAATATTGAAAGTAAAAAAAAGTATTGAACTAATAAATAAAACTAAGTTGATTTTATGAAAAAAACAATAAAACAGACAAACATTTGGTAAATCTGATCATAAAAAGGAAAGAGAAAAATCAAGCTGTTAGTCTTAAAAATGAAAAAGGTGGAACTTTCCACCAATGAAGAGGAAATTAGAGCAATAAAAAGGAGTTACTTTGCTCAAATTTATGCCAATAAATTTGATAACCTAAGTGAAATGGATGACTACCTCCAAAAATATAAGCTTCCCAGATTAACAGAGGAGGAAGAAAATTGCTTAAATATTCCCATTTCAGAAAAAAGAAATAGAACAAGCTATTATTCAACTCCCCAGGAAAAAATGCCCAGGACCAGATGGATTCACATGTGAATTCTACCAAATATGTAAAGAACAATTAGCCCCAATGTTATATAAACTATTTGAAAAAATAGGAAATGAAGGAGTCCTACCAAATTCCTTTTATGACACAGACATGGTACTGATACCTAAACCAGGTAAGTTGAAAACTGAGAAAGAAAATTATAGACCAATCTCCTTAATGGATATTGATGCTAAAATCTTAAATAAGATATTAGCAAAAAGACTACAGAAAATCATCCCCAGGATAATACACTATGATCTAGTAGGATTTATACCAGGAATGCAGGACTGGTTTAATATTAGGAAAACTATTAGTATAATTGACCATATTAATAATCAAATTAACAAAAACATATGATCATCTCAATAGATGCAGAAAAAGCATTTGATAAAATCCAACATCCATTCCTACTAAAAATACGTGAGAGTATAGGCATAAATGTACTATTCCTTAAAATAGTCAGGTGCATACATTTAAAACTGTCAATAAGCATCATATGTAATGGGGATAAAATGGAACCTTTCCCAGTAAGATCAGGAGTGTAACAAGGTTACCCACTATCAGCATTACTATCCAATATTGTATTAGAAATGCTAGTATCTGCAATAAGAGTTGAGAAAGAGTTTAAAAGAATTAGATTAGGTAATGAGGAAACCTAATTATCACTCTTTGCAGATGATATGATGATATACTTAGAGAACCCCAGACATTCAACAAAAAAACTATTAGAAATAATTCACAATTTTATCAAAGTTGCAGGATACAAAATAATCCACATAAATATTCAGCATTTGTATACATCACCAAGAAAATCCAACAGCAAGAAATACAAAGATAATCTCCATTTAAATAATTCTCTATAATATAAAATATTTGGGAATTTATCTACCAAGGGAAAGTTAGGAATTATATGAACAAAGTTACAAAATCCTTGCCAGAAATATAAAGTCAGATTCAAATAATTGGAAAGACATTAAGTGATCTTAGATAGGCCAAGCAAATATAATAAAGATGACAATACTCCCTAAATGAACCTATTTATTTAGTGCTATACCAATCAGATTCCCAAGAAACTATTTTAATGACCTATAAAAAATAAAAACAAAATTCATATGGAAGAACAAAAGGCTGAGAATTTCAAGGGAATTAATGAAAAAAAAATCAAATGAAGCTAGCCTAGCTGTACCTGATTGCTAGGATTACAAGGTGAGAACTCAGGTTGTCTGGACAGTTCTCTGATGTTAGGATTACACATTGAGAACTCAGGTTTTCTGAACAGTTCTCTGATGTTAGGGTTATAAGGTGAGAACTCAGGTTGTCTGGGCAATTTTCTAGCTCAGAATTCACAGCTTTAGTTCCAGCCTTTAGGGGGAGTTCACACCTTTGAACTTCTGAAAAAGAGTTTACACAACCTTTAAAAGGAGCAAGTTCATTGGTTGAAGTAATTTCTCACAAGCCCCCTTGAGTTCTCCCTACAGTCTCTGCTAGGATAAAAGAGGAGGGCAGGAGGGCAAGGAGTTAGTCTACTCTGGAACAGAGTTGGGAGGGCACTCTGGAAGAAGAATAGTCTAGTCTGGGATTGAGTTGAGACGGCAGTCCCCAAGGACAACTTAGACAGGACCAGACCTTTACAATTCCGGACCTTTACACCTGATCTAAAACTATATTTTAAAGCAGCAGTCACCAAAACCATTTGATATTAGTTAAGAAATAGATTAGTTAACCAAATCAGTTCCAACAGAGCAGTAATGAACTGAACCAGCTACACCTAGGAAAAGAACTTTAGGAGATGATTATGAACCACTACATAGATTTCCCAATCCCTCTAATTTTAGCTGCCTGCATTTTGGATTTCCTTCACAGGCAAATTGTACACTATTTCAAAGTCCAATTCTTTTTGTAAAGCAAAACAACTGTTTGGACATGTATATATATATTGTATTTAATTTATGCTATAACATATTTAACATGTATTGGTCAATCTGCCATCTGGAGGGGGAAGGAGGGGAAAAATTAGAACAATGTCAGTGTTGTAAAATTACCATGCATATATCTGGGAAATAAAAACTATTAAACTATTTTAAAAAATAAAAAAAAATAAAATAGTATCTTTAAAAAAAAAGAAATAGATTAGTTAATCAGTGGAATAGGTTAGGTTCACAAAAGAAAATAGTGAATAACTACAGCAATCTTGATGTTTAACAAACTTAAAGATCCCAACTTTTGAGATAAGAATTCATTATTTGACAAAAACTGCTGTGAAAACTGGAAATTAGTATGGCAGAAATTAGGCATGGACCCACACTTAACACCACATACAAAAACAAGATCAAAATGGGTTCATGATTTAGGCATAAAGAATGAGATCATACATAAATTAGAGGAACATAGGATAGTTGACCTCTCAGACTTGTAGAGGAGGAAGTGATTTGTGACCAAAGGAGAACTAGAGATCATTATTGATCACAAAATAGAAAATTTTGATTACATCAAATTAAAATGCTTTCGTACAAACAAAACTAATGCAAACAAGTTTAGAAGGGAAGTAACAAACTGGGAAAATATTTTTACAGTTAAAGGTTCTGATAAATGCCTCATTTCCAAAATATATAGAGAACTGACTCTAACTTATAAAAAATCAAGCCATTCTCCAACTGATAAATGGTCAAAGGATATGAACAGTCAATTTTCAGATGATGAAATTGAAATTATTTCCACTCATATGAAAGAGTGTTCCAAATCACTACTGATCAGAAAAATGCAAATTAAGACAACTCTGAGATACCACTACACACCTGTCAGATTGGCTAAGATGACAGGAACAAATAATGATGAATGTTGGAGGGGATGTGGGAAAACTGGGACACTGATACCTTGTTGGTGGAGTTGTGAGAGAATCCAGCCATTCTGGAGAGCAATCTGGAATTATGCTCCAAAACTTACCAAACTGTGCATACCCTTTGATCCAACAATGCTACTATTGGGCTTATATCCCAAAGAAATACTAAAGAAGGGAAAGGGACCTGTATGTGTCAAAATATTTGTGGCAGCCCTTTTTGTAGTGGCTAGAAACTAGAAAATGAATGTATGTCCATCAATTGGAGAATGGTTGGATAAATTATAGTATATGAGTGTTATGGAATATTATTTTTCAGTTGAATGAATACAGAGAGGCTTGGAGATCATTATACACTTCAACAACAATACTGTATGAGGATGTATTCTGATGGAAGTGGATATCTTCAACAAAAGCAAGATCTAACTCAGATCCAATTGATCAATAATGGACAGAATCAGCTACACCCAGAGAAAGAAATGAATGTAAACTGTTTGCATTTTTTTTCTTTCCAGGTTATTTTTACCTTTTGAATCTTGAGGTGCAACAAGAAATTCGTTTTTTCACACATCTATTGTATCTAGAATATATTGTAATATATTTAAGATATATGGTACTCCCTGCCATCTAGGGGAGGGTGTGGAGGGAAGGAGGGGAAAATTCCGAACAGAAGTGAATGCAAGAGATAATGTTGTAAGAAGTTACCCATGCATATATACTTCAAAAAAGTTATAATCATAAAATTAATAAAAATAAAGTAAAAATAAAATAAATTTAAAAAACAATGTCTCTTTGATTGCATCTAAAAGGAATCCAGTATGAATTTATCATATGCAGAAATGATACCCCATTGTAGAAAGTCTGATTCCATTTTGTTATCTTCAATATTTTACTAATCCTATTCCTACCCATAGTATTATTAATGATCATTTGGGTGTTGTATTATCTGCCACTTTCAGAGAAGCACATGATTTTAAACACATGATTTTTCATAGAGAAAATATTTTTTCAAGCCTATCTGATCTCTTCTCATATTTTGATCAATAGCATCCACAATAAATAAATAAATAAAGGTATACATATATATATATATATATATATATATATATATATATATATATATATATATATATATATATATATATAATTCCTTTATAGATTTTATAAAGATGAGAAAGTAACATAGATATAACAGTTAGTTATGCCCATCTATACTTTTGGGAGTAACAAGATCCCAATTTATTTATGCTTTTTGGTATCATGTGATGCATCCCTGGAGGGGGGGGGGGAAATCACTCAGTCCTTTCAAGACTACACCTCTAACCCTGTTTCCCTCTGTCTGTACTTGTTTTGGTCTAGATAGTTCCAATTTTCCATTTACTTTTGTGCCATTTCTACTTCCTTACATGGTGCATTGGTTGAGCTACAATACAAAGGGAGCAATTCTACTAATTGTAATAATGAATATAAATCTTTTATTTAGAAATATCAACATAGCTCTTTCATTTTCTGCCTATTATCCTAGTACAAGTATCATTTATGAATACTTGTTATATAATAAGGATTAGTTGGGTATCATAAAACATTCTGATGCATTCATTATTTTTTCTTTCATGATTTGATAATATGCACAACATTTTTGTCTGCGGTGTTTTCCAAGTGATTTTGTATTTTCTACCAATATGAGCCTTTTTTGTAATATCTTCACATGACAAAAGCTACATTATTTGTTACCAAAGAGAGTTTTACATTTTCTATGTTGATTAAACTTTTTGAAAAATAAATTGATAAACAAGGGTAACATTTTATACTTTTTTTTCATTTCCAAGTTTCATTTTTATGTCACTAGTTCATGTGAATAAGTCAAATTCATAATATTTTCATTGTACACAGTGTTCTCATCTTAGTATTTCTCTATTTTGATATTGAATTTACTCTAAATAGTTCATACTCTAACTTTGCAAATAGCCAACTTTTCTGCCATGATTTCAACTATTCAATCATTTCCTCCCCTTTAAAATGAAGTCTATTCCATTTTTGGCAATGCTATTTGGTGCTCACTTATAGCTACCACCTTTGACCTCTCTTCTACAACACTAAATTCATTATTTATAGTCACCAAACTTTTGAACGGTCTAAAAGCTTTTGAAATTTTAAATTTCATAAACAAAAATAATATTTTCCAGCATGATTTTGCTTTCTATCTCTGTGTATTAAGTAGAATTACACACACACACACACACACACACACACACACACACACACACACACACGTAGTTGATTTGGAAAAGCATAATAAATTCTTCCAAAAAATTCTTTAAATTTTAATCTTACAAAAACCAGATATATGCAAACAAGTAACTTTATCCTCATAGTAATCTCTTCTGGGGTAGAGAAAAGATGGCAGAGTAAAGCCAAGAAGTTGCTTAAAAGAGGCTGGATACTATTCCACAAGAGGTCATTAAGGAAAACTTCCCCAATATGTTAGAAACAGAGGGAGAAATACTCATTCCAATAATCCATCGACCACCTCTGGAACAAAATTCCACAAGAAAAACCCCAAAGAACATTTTTGCAAACTCCAAAACCATGATCTCACGGAAAAAATAATGCAAGCTTCTAGGCAAAAGCAATTCAAATATCAATGAACAACAGTCAAGATTCCCAAGGATTTGGAAGCTTCTACAATAAAGAATTGGATATCCTGGAATACCATAATCTGGAAAACAAAGGATTTGGGATTACAACCAAGAAATAACATTGAGACTCAACATCATCTTTCCTATTAGGAGATGAAGCTTCAATGAAGTAAGAGACTTCCAATCATTTCTATTGAAAAAAAAAAAAAAAAAAGAATTAAACAGAAAATGTAATCTACATCAGCACCTTTATACTTTAACATCAAAGTCCAGAAGTAAGGAATACAGAGAGACATTCCATTTAAAATAACTTTTTATAAAATAAAATATTTTGGGAGTCTACCTAACAAGTCAAAGTCAGGAACTATATGCATACAACTACATACCACTTTCCATGCAAATAAAATCAGATGTAAACAATTGAAAAAATCTTAAGTACTTTTGGATAAACTGAGTGAATATATTAAAATGACAATAATGCCTAAATAAATTTACTTATTTAGTGCCTTACAAAGTCCCAAGAAATTATTTTACAGATCTTAAAAAAATAATAAGTGTATCTGAAAGAATAAAAAATCAAGAATTTCAAGGAAATTAATGAAAAAAAATGCCAATGAAGATAACCAAGCTGTGCTAGGCCTAAATCTGTATTATAAAGTAGTGGTCATAAAACCATTTTGTACTGGCTAAGAAATAGATTAGTCAATCGGGACTAGGTTAAGCTCACAAGACAAAAGAGTCAATAATTATAGCAATCTTGTGTTTGAAAAATCCAAAGTCTATAGCTTTGGGGATTAAAAAAAAAATTACTATTTGACAGAAACTTCTGAGAAAATCGGTAATTAGTATGGTAGAAACTAGTCATTGATCCACATCAAATACCCCATATGAAGACATAGTTGAAATGGATTCATGATTTAGACATAAAGTATGATATTGTAAGCAAATTAAAAGAACAAAACATAGTTAAAGCTCAGATATATGGAGAATAAAGGAATTTGTGGGCAAAGAACTGGACCATATTATTGAATAAAAAGGTATAATTGTGATTATATTATCTTAAAAAGTTTTTGTATAGATAAAACTAATGCAGACAAGATTAGAAGAGAAAGTAAACTGGGAAAACACCTTTACATTCAAAGTTCTGATAAAGGCCTCATTTCTAAAATATATAAAATACTGACTCAAATATATAAGAATTCAAGCCATTCCCCAATTGATAAATAGTCAAATGATATGAACAGACAATATTTCAGTGAAGAAATTGAAACCATTTGTAGCCATATGAAAAATGCTTTAAATCACTATTAAAAAGAGAAATTAAAATTAAGACAACTCTGAGATACCTTTACATATCTCTCAGATTGGCTAAAATGACAGGAAAAGACAATGACAAATATTAGCGGGGATGTGGGAAAACTTGGCACATACATTGGTGAAATTGTGAACCCTCCCCCAATGAAAATGAAATTGAAGAAATAATTCAGAGCTGTTTTGCCCATTTGTCTATGTCAGCAAATTTGACAATCTAACTGCAAGGGATGAATATTTACAAAAATAAAAATTGCTCAGATTAACAGAAATGGAAATAAAATTCTTAAATATTACCATTTTAGAATAAAAAATTGAACAACTCATTAATGATTTCCTAAGAAAATCACTTCCAGAGTCAGATGGATTCACAAATGAATTGTACTTAAAACTTAAAGAACAATTAATTCTTATACTATGTGAAGTATTTGGAATAATAGGTAAAGGATAATTACTGCCAAATTCTTTCTTTGACAAAAATATGGAACTTATATCTAAAACATAATGGGACAAAACAATCTTCTTAATGAATATTGATGCAAAAATTTATAACAAAATATTAACAAATTGATTATAGCAACATATCACCAGAATAATTCATTATAACCAAGGAAGGTTTATACCAGGAATGTAGTGCTGGTTCACTATAAGGAAAATTATTACCACAATTGACCATATCAGTAACAAAACCAACAGAAATCACATGACAATTTCAATAAATGCAGAAAAACTTTTGAAAAAATACAGCATCCATTCCTTCTCAAAAATAGTATAGAGGATATGGATAAAGGGAGCATTTCTTAATTTAATAAGCAGCCTCTTTCTAAAACCTACTGAAAGCATTATTTGTAATATACAGAAACTAGATGCATTCCCAATAAACAAGGTTTCCTTTATCAGCACTATTATTCAATATTGTACTAGAACTGTTGGCTTTATCAATAAGAAGAGGATAAGCAATAAATGGAATTAGAATAAACAACGAGGAGGTATATCACTCTTTACAAATGGTATGTTGATATACTTAGAGAATCCTAGAAAATCATCCAAAATTTACTGAAAACAATTCACAACTTTAGCAAATTTGAAGGATATAAAATAAATCTGCACAAATAACTCTTTACAGATGATATGATGAGTTAAAGAATCCTATAAAATCATCCAAGAAACCTACTGGAAACAATAACTTTAGCAAATATTTAGGATGTAAAATAAACCCACACCCATGATCAGCCTTTCTATATATTCCTGACAAACCCCATTAGCAATCTCTTGCTATTCCATTAAATTCCATTTAAATTTACCATAGTAAAATAAAATACTTTGGGATCTATCTGTCAAGAGAAACCCAAGAACTATATAAATAAAATTACAAAGCACTTCTCATGTAAATAAAATTAGATCTAAACAATAGTAAAAATGTCAATTGCTCATGGGTAGGCCAAATTAATATAATAAAAATGACTATTCTGACTAAATTGGTTTACTTGTTCATTGCCACACCAATCTGAATGTCAAAGAATTATTTTATATAACTAGAAAAATAATAACAAAATTCATCTGGAACAATAAAATTTCAAGTATATCAAGTAAATTAATGAAAAAATACAAAGGCTTAGCAGTAGATTAGCTACATATGACACAATAATCAAAACCTTTAGCAATCTAGTATTTAATACACCCTCAAAAACCAGCTTCTTGAATGTACTTGGAATTATCTGGATTTATCTGGAATTTTCATTATTTGACAAAACTTGCTGGTAAAACTGGTAACTAATATATCTGAAACTTGACAAAGACCTATATCTTACAATCCATACCAAAATATGGTCAAAATGAATACATGACTTGGAAATAAAAGATGATATCATAAATGAATAAGGAGAACAAGGGATAATTTACCTATCAGGTCATTGGGAAAGGGAGGAGTTTATGATCAAAGAAGAATTAGAAAATATTATGAAAGGCAAAATGAACATTTTTATTACATTAAATTAAAAAGTTTTTGCAACACAAAACTAACAGAAAAAATATGTGAAGGGAAATACAAAGCGGAGAAAAATCTTTATAGCCAATGTTTCTGATAAAGGTCTCATTCATAAAATATATAAACTTTCTCAAATTTATTAGAATAAAAGTCATTCCCCAACTGATAAATGGTCAAAGGATATGAACAGACAATTTTCAGAGTGTGAAATTGAAACCATCTATAGTAATAAGATAAAATGTTCTAAATCAGTATTGATGAGAGAAATGCAAGTTAAAACAACTCTGAGGTACAACCTCACACTTCTCAGATTTACTAAGATGACAAGAAAAGATAATGATAAATGTTGGAGGGAATGAATGGAAATTAGATCATTAATGAGTTATTGTTGGAGTTTTGAAACTATCCAACCATTCTGGAGAGCAATCTGCTATGCTAAAAGACATAGTAACTATACGAACACAATTACAAAACACTTTCAACACAAAAAAGGTAGATCTAAAGAGTTGGAAGAATATCAAGTGCTCATGAATAAGCTGAGCTAATAATACAATAATATAATACAATAATATAATAAAAATGACAATTCTATCTAAATTAATACAGTGCCATAGGATGGAAATCATAAAGGAGGAAAAAGGTCCCACAGATGCAAAAATGTTTGTAACAGCTCTTTTTATGGTTGCAAAATATTAGAAAATAAGTGGATGCCCATTGATTGGGAAATGAATGAACAAGGTTTGATACATGAAATAATGGAATATCATTGCACTATAAAAATGATGATCAATCTGATTATAGAATGAACTGGAAAGATTTACATTAACTGATACTGAGTGAAAAAAGCAGAACCATGAATTGTATACAATAACCAAAATTACAATAATTTTTGATGATCAACTAAGAAAGGCTTGGTTCTCAGTAGTTTAGTGATCCAAAACAATCCCAAGAGACTTTGGACAGAAAATGTCATCTGCATCCAGAAAAAGAACTAAGAAGACGAAATGAAAATCAACACATATTATGGACAATTTCTTTCTGTATTTTTTTATCTCTCTAATATTTTTCCCTTTTTCCTCTGATTATTCTCTCTCAAAATGATTCATAATGCAATGTGTATTACAAATATATAAACATACTCCAATTATTAATCATGTTCTTTCCTAATTTTGCTGATTCTTCAATCATTGTGGCAAAAACCTCTTTAGCAGCATGGTACATGTGTGTTTGTTTGTTGTATTGTTTGTTGAATCAAACAAAATGAGTTAAACAGGACTTTTGCTGTTAACATTATTAATAGTAATTATTGGTTCCCAAAATGACACTTCTTTTCTTACTTTCATTATTTCTGTAGAAGGTACTGCCATATTTGTCACCATCCCAATTCACTTCAGTGCTATCCTTTGCTCCTTATTCTCACTCAAACAACATACCCAATGTGTTGTCAGTGTTTTAACTTGGTAACTCTCTATTTCTTGAATTTGTCTTCTTATGTCTACATATAGAATTGTTACATTATCTCATAATTCCATAACCTATCTTCTGAAACATAACAATATCCTTATACTTGAGTCCCCTACCTGAAGCTTCTCCCCATTCCAATCTATACTCTATACAAAAGTGAAAATAATTCTGAAATTTTCATAAGCATAGATGTAACTACACATTTTGCCTATTAATAAATTTTTGCATCTTCATATTTACTGTGCTATAAAATACAGCCTTTAATTTTGATTATTTTACATATTTGTGCATTTTTTATTATAGTTTTTTATTTAAAAGATATACACATGGGTAATTTTTCAGCATTGATAATTAAAAAACCTTTTATTCCAATTTTCCCCCTCTTTCCCTCCACCTCATCCACCAGATGGCAGGTTGACCAATACATGTAAAATATGTTAAAGTGTAAGTTAAATACAATATATGTAGGGGGCGGAGCCAAGATGGCGGAGAAGAAACACATGACTCTGTGAACGTCCTTACTCCCTCACAACCAATTGGATAAATCAGCCTCAGAAATAGCGTTGGACTGATAGATACCACAAGTACTGGAAGCACAACTTACCAGCTGAAGAGAGTGTAGAGTTTCAACAGAAAAAGTCAGTTCCCAGAGGAGGAAGAAGAGAGGCCAGCACAGCCGGCCGGGTGCTAGCATACTGCGCCGATCGCGCTGGGAAGGGCTCTGGGATCAGAGAAGCCACTGAGATAAAGGAATCTGGCACAGGCTGTTAAATCTTCTCTGCTTATAATATAGCAGTTCAAAGGAGAAAGCTAAACTATTTTAAAAATTCAAAGATAGATTAGATCTTCCTGGATCCTAGGGGTGACTCAGCAGATCTCAGCACCAGGGGGTGTGGGTCCTAGCTCCCACTTGAGACTAGTAAAGAGATTGACAAGTGGGTGGATACGGATCAAGGCAACAAACACTGCCCAGCTCAGCTGGAGGATGTGGAACTCAGCTCCCAAAGTCCCAGAGTAGCTGAACCTTTGAACTAGGGACCGCGGTTTCTGGCAGACACTTCCAGTTTGAGTGAAGGGGTTTTTCACATCACCTGCTACTGACATCCACGCCCCACCGGGACACATAGGCCGGGCTTTGTGTCGCCTTTACTGTCCAATCTAAAACCTAAGGGAAACCGCTAGAACAAGCGCCGTCAAGGCACAGCAGTGCTAGTCACCTCTGAGGCACTTCCAGGGAGGGGGTGGGGAACTCTCTCCCAGAGCTCTCTTTGCTCAGGTGCAGGAGCCGCTGCATCCATCCAGTCTGGGAGAAAGCTGGTAAAGAAGTAAATAAATAATTTCCTACCCCAGGGACAGACCCCAAAAGATTTTTCAAGTATGAGCAAGAAGCCCAGAAAAACCATAGATTCCTTCTACACAGAGAAAGAGCGGGTATCCAACCCCGAGGAAGTTAAAATCAGAGAGTCAGCAGATAACAACCTAAAGGGGAATGATTCCTGCCCCCCATCACATAACTCTCTCCTAGAAGAGACTATTAAAAAGTTAAGAGAGTTGGAAGAAAAATGGGGAAAGGAAAGGGAAGCTATGATAGAGAATAACAACGTCCTGAAATTGGAGTTGGAAAAAATAAAGAATTCACAGGAGATGCAGGGAAACAAAATTTGTGAATTAGAAAAGGTTAAAAAATCACAGGAAAATAGGATTTCTGAATTGGAAAAGATAAAAAAGTCTCAAGAAAATAGAATTTCTGAATTGGAAAAAGAAAATAATTCTCAAAAAAAATTAGGGAAATGGAAAAAAATCCAATAGAGCAAAATAACTCATTTAAAAATGAAATTGGACAAACAAGAAAGAAATTAAAAAAGTAAATAGAACATTAGAAAAACTAGGTATGATAGACCTTTGGAGAAAACTGAATGGCAATAGAAAGGAATATACTTTCTTCTCAGCAGTTCATGGATCCTATAAAAAAATAGACCATATATTAGGACATAAAGATTTCAAAATTAAATGTAGGAAGGCAGAAATAATAAATGCCTTCTTCTCAGATCACAATGCAATAAAAGCTACATTCAGTAAAAAGTTAGGGGTAAATAGACCAAAAAGTAATTAGAAACTGAATAATCTCATCTTAAAGAATGACTGGGTGAAAGAGCAAATTATAGAAACAATTAACAATTTCATCCAAGATAATGACAATGATGAGACATCATACCAAAATCTTTGGGATGCAGCTAAAGCAGTAATAAGGGGAAATTTTAAATCTTTAGAGGCTTATTTGAAGAAAATAGAGAAAGAGAAGATTAACGAATTGGGCTTACAACTTAAAAGGCTAGAAAAAGACCAAATTATAAACCTCCAACCAAAAATTAAACTTGAAATACAAAAATTAAAAGGAGAAATCAATAATATTGAAAGTAAAAAACTATTGAATTAATAAATAAAACCAAGAGTTGGTTTTATGAAAAAGCCAATAAAATAGATAAACCTTTGGTAAATTTGATCAAAAAAAAAGAAAGAGGAAAATCAAATTGATGGTCTTACAAATGAAAATGGGGATCTTTCCACCAACGAAGAGGAAATTAGAGAAATAATAAGGAGTTACTTTGCCTAACTTTATGCCAATAAATTTGATAACTTAAGTGAAATGGATGACTTCCTCCAAAAATATAGGCTCCCTAGATTAACAGAGGAGGAGATAAATTGCTTAAATAATCCCATGTCAGAAAAAGAAATAGAACAAGCTATTAATCAACTCCCCAGGAAAAAATACCCAGGGCCAGATGGATTCACATGTGAATTCTACCAAACATTTAAAGAACAATTAGCCCCAATGTTATATAAACTATTTGAAAAAAATAGGGGATGAAGGAGTCCTACAAAACACCTTTTATGACACAGACATGGTACTGATACCTAAACCAGGTAGATTGAAAACTGAGAAAGAAAATTATAGACCAATCTCCTTAATAAATGTGGATGCTAAAATCTTAAATAAGATATTAGCAAAAAGAATTCAGAAAATCATCTCCAGCATAATACACTATGATCAAGTAGGATTTATTCCAGGAATGCAGGGCTGGTTTAATATTAGGAAAACTATTAATATAATTGACCATATTAATAATCAAATTAATAAGAACCATATGATCATCTCAATAGATGCAGAAAAAGCATTTGACAAAATCCAACATCCATTCCGACTAAAAACTCTTGAGAGTATAGGAATAAATGGACTGTTCCTTAGAATAATCAGGAGCATATATTTAAGACCTTCAGTAAGCATAATATGCAATAGAAATAAACTACAACCTTTCCCAGTAAGATCAGGAATGAAACAAGGTTGCCCACTATCACCATTACTATTCAATATAGTACTAGAAATGCTAGCCTCGGCAATAAGAGCCGAGAAAGAGATTCAAGGAATTAGAGTAGGAAATGAGGAAATTAAACTATCACTTTTTGCAGATGACATGATGGTATACTTAGAGAACCCCAAAGACTCTGCTAAAAAGCTACTAGAAATAATTCAAAATTTCAGCAAAGTGGCAGGATACAAAATAAATCCACATAAATCCTCAGGATTTTTATATATCACTAATAAAATGCAACAGCAAGAGATACAAAGAGAAATTCCATTCCAAACAAATGTTGAGAGTATAAAGTATTTGGGAATCCATCTACCAAAGAAAAGTCAGCAATTATATGAGTAAAATTACAAAACACTTGCCACAAAAATAAAGTCACATTTAAATAATTGGAAAGACATTCAGTGCTCTTGGATAAGCCGAGCGAATATAATAAAGATGACAATACTCCCCAAACTAATCTATTTATTTAGTGCTATACCAATCAGACTCCCAAGAAACTATTTCAATGACCTAGAAAAAATAACAACAAAATTCATATGGAAGAATAAAAGGTCGAGAATTGCAAGGGAACTAATGAAAAAAAAACTCAGAGGAAGGTGGTCTAAGTGTACCTGATCTAAAGCTATATTATATAGCAGCAGTCACCAAAATCATTTGGTATTGGCTAAGAAATAGACCGGTAGATCAGTGGAACAGATTAGATACAAAGGACAAAAAAGGCTACATCTATAGCAATCTAATCTTTGACAAACCCCAAGATACCAACATTAGGGATAAAAATTCATTATTTGGAAAAAACTGTTGGGAAAACTGGAAATTAATATGGCAGAAATTAGATATGGATCCACACTTAACACCATATACCAATATAAGATCAAAATGGGTCCATGATTTAGGCATAAAGAGTGAGATAATAAATAGATTAGAGGAACAGAGGATAGTCTACCTCTCAGACTTGTGGAGGAGAAAGGAATTTATGACCAGAGGATAACTAGAGATCATTATTTATCACAAAATAGAAGATTTTGATTACATCAAACTAAAAAGTTTCTGTACAAACAATACTAATGCAAACAAGATTAGAAGGGAAGTAACAAATTGGGAAAATATTTTTAAAAGCAAAGGTTCTGACAAAGGTCTCATTTCCAAAATATATAGAGAACTGACCCTAATTTATAAGAAACCGAACCATTCTCCAATTGATAAATGGTCAAAGGATATGAACAGACAATTCTCAGATAAAGAAATTGAAACTATATACACTCATATGAAAGAGTGTTCCAAAAAACTACTGATCAGAGAAATGCAAATTAAGACAACTCTGAGATACCACTACACACCTGTCAGATTGGCTAAGATGACAGGAACAAATAATGACAAATGTTGGAGGGGATGTGGGGAAATTGGGACACTAATACATTGCTGGTGGAGTTGTGAAAGAATCTAGCCATTCTGGAGAGCAATTTGTTACTATGCCCAAAAAGTTATCAAACTGTGCATACCCTTTGACCCAGCAGTACTACTACTGGGCTTATATCCCAAAGAAATACTAAAGAGTGGAAAGAGACCTGTATGTGCCAAAATGTTTGTGGCAGTTCCTTTTGTTGTAGCTAGAAACTGGAAGATGAATGGATGTCCATCAATTGGAGAATGGTTGGGTAAATTATGGTATATGAAGGTTATTGAATATTATTGCTCTGTAAGAAATGACCAGCAGGAGGAATACAGAGAGGCTTGGAGAGACTTACATCAACTGATGCTGAGTGAAATGAGCAGAACCAGAAGATCACTGTACACCTGCAACAACAATACTGTATGAGGATGTATTCTGATGGAAGTGGAAACCTTCAACATAAAGAAGAGCCAACTCACTCCCAATTGATCAATGATGGAAAGAGGTAGCTACACCCAGAGAAGAAACACTGGGAAGTGAATGTAAATTGTTAGTACTAATATCTTTCTGCCCAGGTTACATGTACCTTCAGAATCTAATGCTTACTGTGCAACAAGAAAATGGTATTTACACACATGTATTGTATCTGGGTTATATTGTAACACATGTAAAATGTATGGGATTGCCTGTCATCGGGGGGAGGAGTGGAGAGAGGGGGGGATAATTTGGAAAAATGAATAAAAAAATACAATATATGTATACAAGTCCATACAGTTATTTTGTTGTACAAAAAGAATTGGACTTTGAATTAGTGTACAATTAAACTGTGAAGGAAATAAAAAATGCAGGCAGACAAAAATAGAGGGATGGGGAATTCTATGTAGTGGTTTGTAGTCATCTCCCCAAGTTCTTTCTCTGGGTGTAGCTGATTCAATTCATTACTGCTCTATTGGAACTGATTTGGTTCATCATATTGTTGAAGATGGCCACGCCCATCAGAATTGATCATCATAATGTATTGTTGAAGTATATTAAGATCTCTAGGTCCTGCTCATTTCACTTAGCATCAATTCATGCAAGGGTCTCCAGGCCATTCTGAAATCATCTTGCTCGTCATTTCTTACAGAACAATAATATTCCATAATATTCATATACCATAATTTATTCAGCCATTCTCCAATTGAAGGGCATCCATTCTGTTTCCAATTTATGGCCACTACAAAGAGGGCTGCCACAAACATTCTTGAACCTACAGGTCCCTTTCCCTTCTTTAAAATCTCTTTGGGATATAAGCCTAGTAGTAACATTGCTGGATCAAAGGGTATGCAAAGTTGGATAACTTTTTAAGCATAGTTCAATATCACCCTCCAGAATAACTGGATGTATTCACAATTCCACCAATAATACATCAGTGTCCCAGTTTTCCCACATCCCCTCCAACATTCCTTATTATCTTTCCCTGTCATTCTAACCAATCTGAAAGGTGTGTAGTGGTATGTCAGAGTTGTCTTAATTTTCATTTGTCTGATTAATAATGACTTGGAGCATCTTGTCATATGGCTAGAAATAATTTCAATGTCTTTATCTTAGAATTGTCTGTTCATATCATTTGACCATTTATCAATTGGAGAATGTCTTGATTTCTTATAAATTAGAGTCAAATCTCTATATATTGGAAATGAAGCCTTTATCAGAACCTTTGACTGTAAAAATGTTTCCCATTTTACTGAAGCAGGTGACCTTGCAAAGATCTTCCTCACTTAAACCCAATTCAATTTCAGTCATGGCATCACCTCCCTAATGTTTTGGTCCTCTTAGAGAATAAAAGGCAAATAACAATATCAAGCATCTCTAAATGCCTTTCAGATATCTTGATTTGGGTGTCCTGCAGATATACTAAAAAATCCCATGTGTAAAAAAGCAATTAATTTTCTTTCCTCCTAAATTCTCCATCTCTCCCAACTTTCTTGTTACTAACAAATATTTCATCATCTTATAAGTCTCACAAACTTGCAATCTAGGCTTTATCCTTAATTCTTCATAATATCTTCCCCTTCCCTCACTATCATACACAATATGTTATCTAGGCCCATATATTTTACATTTGCAGCATTTTTCAAAAATGCCCTCATCTCCACTGATGCTTTCACTATTGTGGTATACTGCCTCATACTTGGACAATTGCAATAACATGGTGGTAGATCTGCCTTCCTCAAAAAACTCAGTCCATTTTATCTTCAATTCACCCGTCAAAGACATTTTCCTAAAGTGTAGTTCTGATCATTTCCTTTCTCTCCAACCACCACTCAGTAAACTTCAGTTGTTCTCTTTATCCTTCAGAAGCATCCTGCATCTCCAGTTTTCCTTGCTTCACTCTCTGACATCTACTCTTTGATCCTGTGACACTGGTTTCTTTGTTGTTCCATGAAAGTGACAATCCATTTCTTGGCTCTGAACATTTGCTATTTCTATATTCTTTGTCTGGATTGCTTTCCCTACTCATATCCCCTCATTGGTTTACTTGTTTTGAGTCCCAAATAAAATCCCATGCTCATATTACCATTACCTGATTTGAGTCCCAACTTAATTTCCATCTTCTACAGGAAATGGCTCTAAATTCTAGTGTCTTTTCTTTGTTAATTATTTCCTTTTCAACATGTGTATAACTGATTTGTGCAAATTTCTTTGCTTAGTTTATTTACATGAGATTGGACAATTTTTGCCCCATTGGGAAGTAAACTCCTTAAGGACAAGATCTTTGAGAGAGGATTTTATTTTGTCTTTTTTTTATTCCCAATCCTTAGCATAACTGACTCACAATTAGCACTTAATAAATGATATTAATTTATGACTGACTGATTTTCACATTTACTATATAGAGTTGTAAAATTTATATAAAACATACAAAGAGCATCCAGGATGGAAATTAGAGCTTTCTACAAATTACTTTGTAAATCTGTATAAAGGTTTGCATTTTTGTTATTTTATTTTATAAACTATACATTTCTTTTATTTTCCACCAAGTCAACAATAACCCCATTGTCATTTATCATGATTTCAACTGAAAGCCTTTATTACATATTGGTAATTAAGCTTTATTCTTTTTCTTTTCATACTTAGGTTCCAGGTATTTAAAGCACTCCATACAATATGCATCAGAATACATTTAACCCAGTTAAAATTCATGACTGTCTTGATAGATTCTGAATCAAAATATTAAATGTATGTTTCAAATTAATTTCTGTTATATAACTCTAAAATGTTTTAAAATTAGTTTTCGACTTTTTAATTTCATTACATAAATCATAACAGATACTCAATATTTCTTAGACATGTTCTCATTATGCTCATCCACCTATTTTTCCTTTCTACTCCTTCAGATGTTTAATAAGTTAGAAAATGATGCTGTATATTAGTACTTTTACAATTAAGGATAAACATTTGGTCTATTAAATATATGTCTTCTCAGCTATTTGCATAGCTTCTATTATGTTGAGATTGAAAAAAATGGCATGTTTTTTATTTTTCACTCATTTTATTATTAGTTATTAATTCTGTAATTGCATTTGCTTTTCTTTATAAAATAAATCATTATTCAATTAATGCTGATATTTCAAATAATTTTATAGCTCATGAATTGCAAAATACTGGAGATTAAATGCCCTTTCTTCATTTTTCCTATATCATTTCTCTTCTAGCAACCGGACATAGTTTTAGAAATAAAGTGCATTCATTTGGGAAAGACGTGAAAACAGAAAGGCTACCATCTCAAGAGGAAAAGACTCAAGTTCCCCAAATAATATATGTGTGTGTGTATATATATATATATATATATATATATATATATATATATATATATATACAGAGAGAGAGAGAGAGAGAGAGAGAGAGAGAGAGAGAGAGAGAGAGAGAGAGTTTTTGCCTTGCAGTGAAGGTATAGATTCATTAGAAGTTTAAAACATTCTATAAAGATTTATTACCTTAACCTAAAAAAGTAGGGAGGGTCGCTGTACATCATGTATTTTTAAAAAAAAAGCCAGTCACAATAAGATCATATATTTTAGGATAGATGGCATATGAGAGGGCCATCTCATCCAACCTTCTCATTTTTATAAATGACAAAACAGATATCCAGGAGTGATAAACGATTTGCCCAAAGTCAAAGTAGTTTTAAGTACTGGAGTAGAAATTTAACATAGATCCTCTTACTCTCAATGAATTTCTTAGGTGTTCTCCCTCAAGGTGTTTTCCATGCAGATTAAATCAGTTTACATCAAAATGTTTTTTATTTGATCCTGTTTTTGAATGGCTGTCTGTTGACTGTAGCATGGTAACAAACATTGCAGAGGTCTTTTGAGTGAAGATTTGACTAAACTATCACATGGGAAAAAAACAAAGTAGCTGAAAAATGCCTATTGTATAGGGTGTGAAATAAATTTGGATAGAAAAACCAAAGCAAATAGTTAATCAATAAATATGTCTTAGGTAGATTTTCAAAATGGCCAAATGAACTGGATACAAAATTGATGAAAAGAAGAATCTTGATTTTTAAGAAGTGATGCCATATTTCAAAATATTTCAAGATGTTCCCAAAGATAAAGGTCCAATTCTTGATGTGGCATACAATTTTGGGTAGGAATAATGGAGTAAATTTATTTTATTTATATATGTACATATACATTTGTTACAATAGTTTTCTTCTATCTCTTTCTTTAAATTGAGGTGGGAAGGTAAGAGGGAGAGAATATTCATGCTTTTACCTGAAAATAAAAATAAGCTTCAAAGAGAAATGATATCCTAGTGTTGATACATATCTCCAAGTCATGGAATAACATACTATTTGAAGAATTAAAATTATATGTCATTCAAAGGCTAATGGAGAACAACATCATGTACACTTGAATGCAACAAGTTATTAATGAAATTGGTCATGAATGATCACACAAATCATAGAATGATATGTGAAGAAAAAAAGTTATATAGCATTTATTTCTATGCATAAAAAATGATGGTTATCCTTGATGTTCTATTGGTAGTCATATAATATGCAATGATTGATAAGGCCCCTATTATAGTTAGAAATAAATAACTAGTAATTAATAATAATAATAGCAATATAATATTTATATAATTAAAGTTTTGTAAAGCACATAATAATGTTTTCATTAGCCAAACAAAATCCTTGATATATATTTGTTATTAATAACTTCACTTTAAAGATGAGTAAAATAAGGCTGAGAGTAGTATAATAATTTTCCTATAATCACAGCTAGTGTTTGAGAGAGGACTTGAAATAACATCTTGTACTTACTATATTGATAAGCCAATATAGTATGTGAAAAAGGTGAACACAAGGTAAGATTTGGTTATCTTGTGATCAGGAAATGTAAAGAGACTATAATCATCATAAATATAGACACAGATACGTTGAAACAGCAAAGTATCTAGGTGGATTGGAAAAATTTAAACAACCTTATCTCAATATTTGGGAAGAAACTTTTTGGAAGATTGTTATTTGTTTTGAATTATCTATTGATTCTCAATTCTCTAGTTCTTTCTCTAGTGTTAAAAAAGGAAGCTAAAAGAAGATATTCTGGATATGACTTTTTACTGTTATTGTCATTGTTGATTTAAAGGTACACGATTGTTTAAAGGTTAAAAAACATGATGATCTTTATACTTATGCTCAAATATTTATATCATTATATAAATCTATGATTTCATTAATCTGATGTTCTGTGAAATGATTCAGTTCACAATCCATTCATATCAACTCTTTCTACATTGTCTCTATACAGATCTTCTCAATTTCTCCTTTTACTAGAGGTGATAATCATTTCTAACTTCTTGAGGATGGTCAAAGAGCACTTTACATTGCCATTCATTCCTCACACTATATGAATCACTTTCTCTCTCTCTCTCTCTCTCTCTCTCTCTCTCTCTCTCTCTCTCTCTCTCTCTCTCTCTCTCTTTTTCTCTCTCTTTTTCTCTCTCTTGTTTCTCCCTCACTCCTCTTTCCTTTTCTCCCTCCACATATAATTGAATAATATATTCACACACATTTCCACTTATATTTGTATATTGTATAAATGCATGTAGATGTTTAAGTTATTTTATTTTTATATCTATCATTTTTTCCTTCAGTTTACACTTTTCTTTGTGACAAAGAAAAATAATTAACCAACAGTAACCAAGAAGGAAATTTGGTCTGAATAGTTTTGTATTATTGTTATATTATTTAATGTTGAATAATGCAATATAATAATGTGTATTCTATAATAATATATAAAATGTCCTATGATGAATAAGCACAAAGATTATTTTTATATTCTCACTGAGATTTTCCTCAATGTCCATTAGTCAGGGGTTCAGCTTTTTAGCTATAATTGGGTAAAGTATATAGTCACTTAGCTATGTGCATTTCATAACATTTATTTGCATATTTTAACTACATTATTATATATAAATATGTTATATATACATATACATGTATAGGTACATATATTGGATATTATTATTAATAATGTTATTATTATTGAAAAGTAATGTGCCTTTGGAGATTCATAAACATGTACATGTGGATGTACACAGATAAAATATAAACTTTTATTGGCATTACACATGGTCATTTTTTCAAGTAATGTGATTATTAAATCCTAATTCTGACAAAGTGTTTTCTAGGTTTCCCAGAAATTCTTGTCAAAAAAGAAAACCTTACCATATAATATATGTCCTTTGATGGAATAAATGCTGAACTACTGTGATTTACTTTCATGGTTTTGTCTATCTATTATGGTCTAATGAAGCATATTTTGTTGTTGCTGTTGTATTTTTTAAATCATCACCAAATGCATTTCATGATTATTGCTTCATTATATGGGTTTAAATTTGGTAATGTGTCTTTTCATTTTTACTTTTTCTCATTATTTTCTTTGAGATTTTATAGCTTTTGTTCTATCTCGCCTATTCCAAATGTTGTTATTATTTTGCCTAATTCTAAAATTTATCTCTCCAATAATTCAGTATAGGTTTTATTAAATTTTTATTTTATTTAGGTTTATTTATTTATATTTATTGATTAATGCTTTCATATATATGAATTAAAAATTTTAACATGAATGGATTTTTCAAAAACTTTTTTTTTCTGCACCTACTAAAATTATGCTTTTGCTTGTTGACATGGTTAATTGTGCTAATTATTCTAATGTTAAACTTTTTTAAAACAAATCCTCTGTATTTAATTAAATTTGTTCATATTAAGTTATTTTTCTCAATACATTCTTCTCATATGGAATTTATTTGGCAGGTTTTTCATTAAGTTTTATTTATAAGATTAAATTGCTGCAACATATTGCCAACAAAATGATTGCCTTATCGTTTTGAAAGCTGAAAGAAAGTAAATGGCTCATGATGTCAAAACAATATTGGAAGCATCATGCAGACCAGAATATTAGACATATGTAGTGAATGGTAATTTCTAGATTGTCTACTGAAACAGGGTGAACTTTGAAAGTATTTTAGGAATTTAGCACATATATTTGAATTAGGATGAAATACATGTGATTAATCCCTGTAGGTAAATTATATAACTGCTTATAATAAATACTTTCATTAAAATGAAGATGATAATATAAAAGAAGAAATTTCTATGGTTATCATTTTCAACTTTAAAAAGATGGTCATATTGTAAATTAAGAAAATACAGGAGAGAGAGCAAGGTGATCCAGTGCATAGAATATTAGCTCTGGAATAAAGAACTGGTTGAAATCTGGCCTTAGACACTAGCTATTTGATCCAATATAAATCATATAACCCTGATGGCCTCAAAAAAAAAAAAAAAAAGAAAAGAAAAAGAAAAAGAAACAAAGATATTATTAATTTAAATATGGTTCTTAGAGTTTTTTGTTTTTTGTAAAGAAAAAGAAACATTTTTGATGAATTACAGAATGTTACTAAGTAAGTTACTACATAAATCTCTACAGTGAATATGGAACACTGTTATTTATTTTTTTATTTTTTGGTGTATGAATGTCTGAAGACATGGTAAGATTAATAAGGCACCATTTCCTTTTTTTTCACTTTCACTTTTTTATTTTATAAATATCACACTTTCACTTTAAAAACCCTTGGCACCTACTGAGACTCTCCCTTTTTCCTTTTTAAAAATAAAGCTTTTGGACTTCTGGCCAAGATGGCAGCGTGGAGGCAGACAGCTGCTTGAGCTCCTGATTTTCTCTCAGAACTTACTTCATGACAAGCCTCTGACTTAATGCTTGACCCAGAAAGAAATCCACAAATAATCACCAAGAGAAGACATCCTTGAAAGTCGCCAGAAAAGGTTTGTGTTTGCTTGGGGGAGGGTCAATCAGACTGGGCGCAGACTGAGGGCAGACAGCCAGAGCAAGACAGGCAGCTCACACAGCTCAGACCTGAGGGGGAGGGGTGTGATCTCTGCCGTTTCTGTGAAAGAGCTTTTGCCCCTGTGTGGATGCTCCGTCTTGCAGCAAGGAGCAGCAGAGAGGGTGTAAACACTGGAGGTGAAGATTAAAACCCCAGAAAGCCAGCATCTCTCGGAGCCCGGCCACCCCCAACCCCCACCTGGACTGACTCGGTGCATTCTCAGAGCCTCAGAGCGCAGACTCAGTACAATCATTGCTGTTCTGTTAGTGGCTCTCTGCTGCCCTACCCCCAGTCTGTAGAGGAAGTCCATTAATACCATCCAGGTCCATCCCCCGCAAAACAGACCAATTGTTTCACTTGTCAGTTTGTTTTCTTTGATTCCTACTCTGACAAAATGAATAAAAAATTCAAAAGGGCTCTAACCATTGACAGCTCCTGTGTGGAGAGGGAGCAGACTTCAAATGATGAGGAGACTAGGAACAGACTGTCCCCAGATGTATCCCCTGGGAGGGATATAAGCTGCTCCTCAATACAAAAGAACCTCATGGAGGAAATCAAAAAGGCTCTCACAAGAGAGCTGGAAGAGAAATGGGAAAAGGAAAGGGAAGCTTGGCAAGAGAGCCTGGAGAAGTCATCCCATGCATTCAAAGACAGAGTGGATAAAGAAATCAAATCATTGAGAAACAAGATTAGTGAATTGGAAAAGGTAAACAACTCCAAGGAAAACAGGATTAGTGAGCTGGAAAAGGTAAACAACTCCAAGGAAAACAGGATTAGTGAGCTGGAAAAAGAAATCAGCTCTCTAAAAAATAAAATGGATAAAATGGAAAAAAATTCCATAGAAGATAAAAACTCAATTGGACAATTACAAAGAGATATAAAAAAGTGAGTGAAGAAAATACATCATTGAAAATTAGACTGGAACAAGTAGAAATGAATGACTCAAGGAGAAACTAAGAGGGAGTCAAGCAAAACCAGAGAAATGAAACAATTGAAAAGAATGTCAAGTACCTTACCAGAAAGACAACAGACCTGGAAAACAGATCCAGGAGAAACAATTTGAGAATAATCGGACTCCCTGAAAAATGGGAGGAAAAAAAGAGCTTGGACATCATTTTCGAGGAAATTATCAAAGAGAACTGCCCAGACGTTTTGGAAACAGAGGGTAAAATAGACATTGAAAAAATTCATCAAACACCTACTGAAAGGGACCCTAAAATCAAAACACCAAGAAATATAATGGCCAAGTTCAAGAACCATCAGACAAAGGAAAAGATATTGGAAGCTGCTAGAAAAAAACAATTCAGATATGGAGGATCCACAATAACGATAACTCAGGATCTAGCAGCATCCACATTAAAAGAACGCAGGGCATGGAACATGATATTCCGAAAGGCTAAGGAACTTGGTATGCAGCCAAGAATAACTTACCCAGCAAGAATGAGCATCATTTTCCAGGGAAGAAGATGGACATTTAACGAAATAAATGAATTCCATCTATTTTTGAGGAAAAAACCAGACAGAACTCAAGAGATTTCTAAAAAGGTAAAAAGAAATCTTGAGAACTATACTTCTGTAAAAAAAATATGTAAAGAACATATGTACAATTTGTCTTAGAAACTAGAGGTAGAAAGGAGATTATATCATAAAAAAGTGTAAAGTGGTGGTACTACATCTCATGAAGAGGCAAAGGTAACCTATTATATCTGATAGAAAGAAAGGAGGGAGATGAACATAGCGTGTATCAATAGACATATTCGATTTATGGTGAAACTTCTTCCACTTCATTGAAAAGTGAAAGGGAAGGAGTAGGCTAAGGGGAAGGGAATACAGTAATTTCGAGGAAAAGGGGTAAAATAAGGGGAGGATCTTTAAGGTGGGGGAGGGATCCTAAAAAGGGAGGGCTGTGAAAAGCAAGTGGTGTTCACCAGTTTAATACTGGATAGGAGGGTAAAAGGGAAGGAAAAGGGAAAAGCATAAGCAGGGGTTAATAGGATGGCAAGCAATATAGAATTAGTCCTTCTAACCATAAATGTGAATGGGGCAAACTGCCTCATAAAGAGGAAGCAGTTAGCAGACTGGATTAAAAGTCAGAATCCTACTATATGTTGTTTACAGGAAACACACCTGAAACAGAGTGAGACATTCAAACTCAAAGTAAAAGGGTGGAGCAGAATCTATTATGCTTCAGGCAAAACCAAAAAAGCAGGAGTAGCCATCCTCATCTCAGATCAAGCAAAAACAAAAATTGATCTAATTAAAAGAGATAAGGAAGGGCATTATATCCTGCTAAAGGGAAGCATCAATAGTGAAGCAGTATCAATATTAAACATGTATGCACCAAGTGGTGCAGCATCTAAATTCTTAAAAGAGAAATTAAGAGAGCTGCAAGAGGAAATAGATAGCAAAACTATAATAGCGGGAGATCTCAACCTTGCACTCTCAGAATTAGATAAATCAAACCACAAAATAAATAAGAAAGAAGTCAAAGAGGTAAATAGAATACTAGAAAAGTTTGATATGATAGATCTTTGGCGAAAGCTAAATGGAGACAGAAAGGAATATACTTTCTTCTCAGCAGTTCAAGGAACCTATACAAAAATTGATACTAGGGCGTAAAAACCTCAAAAATCAAATGCAGTAAGGCAGAAATAGTAAATACATCCTTTTCAGACCATAATGCAATCAAAATAACATTTAATAAAAAGCCAGGGGAAAATAGACCAAAAAATAATTGGAAACTAAATAATCTTATACTAAAGAATGATTGGGTAAAACAGCAAATCATAGACATAATTAATAACTTCACCCAAGAAAATGACAATAATGAGACATCAAACCAAAATGAGTGGGATACAACCAAAGCAGTAATAAGGGGAAGTTTTATATCTCTACAGGCCTACTTGCATAAAATAGAGAAAGAGAGGTCCAACGAATTGGGCTTACAACTAAAATTGCTAGAAAAGGAACAAATTAAAAACCCCCAGACAAACACAAAACTTGAAATTCAAAAAATAAAAGGTGAGATTAATAAAATTGAAAGTAAAAAATCTATTGAATTAATTAATAAAACTAAGAGCTGGTTTTATGAAAAAAGCAACAAAATAGACAAAACCTTAGTAAACCTGATTAAAAAAAGGAAAGAGAAAAAGCAAATTGATAGTCTTGAAAATGAAAAGGGTGAACTCACAACTAATGAAGAGGAAATTAGAACAATAGTTAGGAGCTACTTTGCTCAACTTTATGCAGATTAATTCTATAGCTTAAATGAAATGGAAGAATACCTTCAAAAATATAGCTTGCCCAGATTAACAGAGGAAGAAGTAAGTAGTCTAAATAGTCCCATCTCAGAAAAAGAAATAGACCAAGCTATTAACCAACTTCCTAAGAAAAAGTCCCCAGGACCAGATGGATTTACAGGTGAATTCTACCAAACATTTAAAGAACAACTAACTCCAATGCTATGTAAACTATTTGAAAAAATAGGGATTGAAGGAGTCCTACTAAATTCCTTCTATGACACAGACATGGTACTGATACCTAAACCAGGTAGATCGAAAACTGAGAAAGAAAATTATAGACCAATCTCCTTAATAAATGTTGATGCTAAAATCTTAAATAAGATATTAGCAAATAGACTTCAGAAAATCATCCCTAGGATAATACACTATGTCCAAGTGGGATTTATACCAGGAATGCAGGGCTGGTTTAATATTAGGAAAACTATTAGTATAATTGACCATATTAATAATCAAATTAATAAAAACCATATGATCATCTCAATAGATGCAGAAAAGGCATTTGATAAAATCCAGCATCCATTCCTACTAAAAACGCTTGAGAGTATAGGAATAAATGGACTATTCCTTAAAATAATAAGGAGCATATATTTAAAACCTTCAGTAAACATCATATGTAATGGTGATAAACTAGAACCTTTCCCTATAAGATCAGGAGTGAAACAAGGTTGCCCACTATCACCATTACTATTCAATATAGTACTAGAAACTCTAGCCTTGGCAATAAGAGCCGAGAAAGAGATCCAAGGAATTAGAGTAGGAAATGAAGAAATCAAATTGTCACTTTTCGCAGATGACATGATGGTATACTTAGAGAACCCCAAAGACTCTGCTAAAAAGCTACTAGAAATAATTCAGAATTTTAGCAAAGTCGCAGGATACAAAATAAATCCACATAAATCCTCAGGATTTTTATACATTACCAACACAATCCAACAGCAAGAGATACAAAGAGAAATTCCATTCAAAATAACAGTCAATAGTATAAAATACTTGGGAATATATCTACCAAAGGAGAGTCAGGAATTATATGAGCAAAATTACAAAACACTTGGCACAAAAATAAAGTCAGATTTAAATAATTGGAAAGACATTCAGTGTTCTTGGATAGGCCGAGCGAATATAATAAAGATGACAATACTCCCCAAACTAATCTATTTATTTAGTGCTATACCAATCAGACTCACAAGAAACTATTTTAATGACCTAGAAAAAATAACAACAAAATTCATATGGAAGAATAAAAGGTCGAGAATTGCAAGGGAACTAATGAAAAAAAAGTCAGAGGAAGGTGGTCTAAGTGTACCTGATTTAAAGCTATATTATAAAGCAACAGTCACCAAAACCATTTGGTATTGGCTAAGAAATAGACTAGTTGATCAGTGGCATAGGTTAAGTTCACAGGGCAAGATAGTGAATAAAAATAGCAATCTAATCTTTGACAAACCCAAAGATCCCAAATTTTGGGATAAGAATTCATTATTTGACAAAAACTGCTGGGAAAACTGGAAATTAGTATGGCAGAAACTAGGCATGGACCCACATTTAACACCACATACTAAGATACGATCAAAATGGGTCCAAGATTTAGGCATAAAGAATGAAATCATAAATAAATTGGAGGAACATGGGATGGTTTACCTCTCAGACTTGTGGAGGAGGAAGGAGTTTGTGACCAAGGGAGAACTAGAGACCATTATTGATCACAAAATAGAACATTTCGATTACACCAAATTAAAAAGTTTCTGCACAAACAAAACTAATGCAAACAAGATTAGAAGGGAAGTGACAAATTGGGAAAAAATTTTTACAGTTAAAGGTTCTGATAAAGGCCTCATCTCCAAAATATACAGAGAATTGACTTTAATTTATAAGAAATCAAGCCATTCTCCAATTGATAAATGGTCAAAGGATATGAACAGACAATTTTCAGATGATGAAATTAAAACTATTTCCACTCATATGAAAGAGTGTTCCAAATCACTATTGATCAGAGAAATGCAAATTAAGACAACTTTGAGGTATCATTACACACCTGTCAGATTGGCTAAGATGACAGGAACAAATAACGATGAATGTTGGGGGGCTGTGGGAAAACTGGGACACTGATGCATTGTTGGTGGAGTTGTGAAAGAATCCAACCATTCTGGAGAGCAATCTGGAATTATGCCCAAAAAGTTGTGCATACCCTTTGACTCAGCCATACTATTACTGGGCTTATACCCCAAGGAACTACTAAAGAAGGGAAAGGGACCTGTATGTGCCAAAATGTTTGTGGCAGCCCTTTTCATAGTGGCTAGAAGCTGGAAGATGAATGGATGTCCATCAATTGGAGAATGGTTGGGTAAACTATGGTATATGAATGTTATGGAATATTATTGTTCTATAAGAAATGACCAACAGGAGAAATACAGAGAGGCTTAGAGAGACTCACATCAACTGATGCTGAGTGAAAAGAGCAGAACCAGAAGATCATTATACACTTCAACAATGATACTGTACAAGGATGTATGCTGATGGAAGTGGATTTCTTCAACATAGAGAAGAGCTAATCCAATTCCAATTGATTAATGATGGACAGAACCAGCTACATCCAGAAAAGGAACACTGGGAAATGAATGTAAACTGTTATTTTTACCTTCTGAATCCAATTCTTCCTGTGCAACAAAAAATTCGGTTCTACACACATATATTGTATCTAGAATATACTGTAATATATTTAACATATATAAGACTGCTTGCCATCTGGGGGAGGGGGTTGGGGGAGGAAGGGAAAAATTTGAATAGAAGTAAGTGCAAGGGATAATGTTGTAAAAAATTACCCATGCATATGTACTGTCAAAAATGTTATAATTATAAAATAAAATAAAAATTAAAAAAATAAAGCTTTTTTAATTTTCAAAACATATGCATAGTTAATTTTTAGCACTAACCTTTAGAAAATCTTGTATTCCAAATATTTTGCTTTCCTTCTCCAGACTCCCTCCCCTAGATGATAAGTAATCCTATAAATTAAGCATGTGCAATTAGTCTGTACTTATTTCCACAATTATCATGATGCACCAAAATATCAGATGAAAAAGAGGGAAAAATGAGAAAGAAAACAAAATGCAATCAAAGAACAAAAAAGTGAAAACACTATGTTGTGATCCATATTCTGTCCTCATAGTCCTTTCTCTAGCTGCACATCGCTTTCTTATTCACAAGATCATTGGAACTGGCTTGTCACCTCACTTTTGGAAGGAGCCATATCTGTCAGAATTCATCATCATATAATATTACTTCTGCTATATACAATGTTCTCCTATTTCTACTCATTTCACTTAGCATCAATTCATGTAAGTATTTATAGGCCTCCCTGAAATCATCCTGCTGATAGTTCCTTATAGAAAAATAATATTCCATAACATTTGTATATAGGCTATAGCATAATATATAATATAATTAATAAGAAATTAATAACATATAATTAATATTAATATAATTAATTATTTATATATAATTAATTAGTAATATGTAATTATATATATACATATATATAATTAGTTATATACTATAATTTCTTTTTTTATTATATATATATATATATATATATATATATTTTATAATATTATCCCTTGTATTCATTTTTCCAAATTACCCCCCCTCCCTCTATTCCCTCCCCCCGATGACAGGCAATCCCATACATTTTACATGTGTTACAATATAGTCTAGGTACAATACATGTGTGCGAATATCATTTTCTTGTTGCACAATAAACATTAGAATCCGAAGGTACATGCAACCTGGGCAGACAGATATTAGTGCTAACAATTTACATTCCCCTCCCAGTGTTTCTTCTCTGGGTGTAGCTACCTCTGTCCATCATTGATCAACTGGAAGTGAGTTGGATCTTCTTTATGTTGAAGATTTCCACTTCCATCAGAATACATCCTCATACAGTATTGTTGTTGAAGTGTACAGTGATCTTCTGGTTCTGCTCATTTCACTCAGCATCAGTTGATTTAAGTCTCTCCAGGCCTCTCTATATTCCTCCTGCTGGTCATTTCTTACAGAGCAATAATATTCCATAACCTTCATATACCACAATTTACCCAACCATTCTCCAACTGATGGACATCCATTCATCTTCCAGTTTCTAGCTACAACAAAAAGAGCTGCCACAAACATTTTGGCACATATATGTCTCTTTCCGCTCTTTAGTATTTCTTTGGGATATAATCCCAGTAGTAGCGCTGCTGGGTCAAAGGGTATACACAGTTTGATAACTTTTTGGGCATAATTCCAGATTGCTCTCCAGAATGGCTGGATTCTTTCACAACTCCACCAGCAATGTATTAGTGTCCCAATTTCCCCACATCCCCTCCAACATTTGTCATTATTTGTTCCTGTCATCTTAGCCAATCTGACAGGTTATACTATAATTTCTTAAGTCATTCTCCAATACATCCATTGAGTGGATGAGAGGAGCATCCACTCAAGTTTTGGTTTCTTGCTGTTACAAAAAAGGACTGCAATAAACTTTGCATACATAGGTCCTTTCCCCTTTTTTATCATCATTTTGGGATACAGGCCCCTACAGGATGCATATGTTGATACTCATTTGGATAGAGTTTCAAATTACTCTTCCAAATGGTTGGAGTAGTTCACAATTTGACCAGCAATATATTAGTGTTATAGTTTTCGCACATCTCCAAAATTAATCATTATCTGTTTTTGTCACTTTGTCAATCTGAGAATTGTGTATTTCTGAATTTTGTTAATTTGCATTTCTAAGGAATGATTTAGAACATTTTATATGACTTTATATGCTTTTAATTTCTTCATCTTAAAATTGGCTGTTCATATTTTTTGACTAGCAATTGAATAATGACTTAAATTCTTATAAATTTGAGTCAATTATGTATATATTTTAGAAATGAGAACTGTACCAGAACACTTATATGTAAAAAATTTTCCCCTGTTCATCACTTCTCTTGTTTTGTCTACATTGGTTTTATTTGTAAAAAAAAAAAAAAAAAAAAAAAACCTTGGTTGAGTTTTGTTTATACAAAAACTATTTAACTTCAAAATTATACATTTTGAAATCCATAATATATCCAAGTTCTTCTTTGACCATGAAATCTTCCCTTCTCCAAAGGTCTGAGAGGTAAACTGTTCTCTGCTCTCAATTCTTTATAATATAATTTTTTAAGTCTAGATCATGAACCCATCTCAATCTTTTCTTGGTATAGGGTATTAGGTGTTAGTCAATGCTTAATTCTTGCCATACTAATTTCCAGTTTCCCTACATTTTTTGTCAAATAGTGAGTTTGTATCCCAGAAGCTGAGGTCCTGAATTTATCAAATATTATTAGATCATTATAGTTATTGATTATTGTGTCTTATGAACCTAACCTATTCCACTGATTGACAACCCTATTTCTTAGCCAGTAACAAATGATTTTGATGACAGTAGCTTTATAATACCATTTTAGGTCTGGTAGAGGTAGGCCACTTTATTTACATTTTTCCATTAATTTCCTTAAAATAATTGACCATTTATTCTTCCCGTTGAACTTTGTTATTTTTAACTCTATAAAATAATTTGTCAGGAGATTTATTGGTATTGCAATGAATATATAGATTAATTTTGTTTTGTATTGTCATGTGATGCTGAAACCATCCTGCTAATATAAATATATATATATTTTTTTTTTTTTCCTGAGGCTGGGGTTAAGTGACTTGCCCAGGGTCAAATAGCTAGGAAGTGTTAAGTGTCTGAGACCAGATTTGAACTTGGGTCCTCCTGAATTCAGGTCTGGTGCTCTATCCACTGCGCCACCTAGCTTCCCCCCTAATAATTTCTTATAGAAAAATAATATTCCATAACATTCATATACCATAATTTCTTTAGCCATTCTCCAACAGAGGGGTATCTGCTCAACTTCTTGATGTTACAAAAAAAAGCTACAATAAATATTATTGCATACATAGGTCCTTTTTCCTTTTTTATGATCTTTTTGGGATATAGGCACCTACAGGATCCATACATTGATAACCATTTGAATAGTGTTTCAATTACTCTTCCAAATATTTGGATCAGTTCACAATTTGACCAACAATATATTAGATTAATATACAAGTTTCCCACATCTCCTTTAAAATTAATCATTATCTTTTAGATCAGATTTTATTGCTATAGAAAGGGTTTTGTAATTGTGTCCATTTAGTTCCTTACTTTCCCTTGGCAGGTAGACTACCAAATATTTTATATTAAGTACATTTTTTTTTAACTTTGTATCTTTTGCTGCTGGATTTTGTTGACACTACATAATAATGTTGTGATTTGTGTGGATTTATTTTGCATAATGCAATCTTCCTAAAGTTGACAAATTTTTCCAAAAATGTTTTATTAATTTCATAATTATAATTTTTGACATTACATATGCACTATTGTCTTTCTAACCAGGTTACTTTTACCTTCTGAATGTAATTCTTACTGTGCAACAAGAAATTTGGTTTTCCACACATAAATTGTATTTAGAATATACTGTAATACATTTAACATGTATGGGATTGCCTGTCATCTAGAGGAGGGGGTAAAGGGAGAGAGGGGAAAATTCAGAAAAGAAGTGAGTACAAGGGATAATCTTGTAAAAAATTACCCATGCATATGTACTGTCAAAAAATTATAATTAAAATTAATAAAAAATAAATTAAATAAATGTGTTTCCTGTAAACAACATATTGTAGGGTTCTGACTTCTGATCCAGTCTGCTATCCTTCTCAGCATAATGGGAGAGTTCATCCCATTCACATTTACAGTTAAAATTACTAATTCTGTATTTCCTACCATTATATTATCCCCAGATTATGCTTTTATCTCTTGCTCCCCTGAACCCTTCCCCAGTATTAAACTTATGAGCCCCACTTGCATCACACAGCCCTCCCTCTTTAGTATCCCTCTCTCTCCCTTTAAATCCCTTTCCCTTTCTTGTACCCTTTTGTATTAGTCTTTTCCCTTTCCGTTTTCCTCTCCCCCTTTTTAATGAGGTGAGAGAGAATTTTCTGTAAAATCAATATGTCAATTATTTTCTCTTTGAGCCAATTCAGATGAGAGTAAAATTCAAACAATGTTCCTCCCCCTCTCTAACTTCACTCAGATATGATAGGTTTTCTTTACCTCCTTCTGGGATGTAGTTTCCCTCTTTTTATATCCCTTTTTCCCTTTTTCTGACACTATCCCTTTTACATTTCTACTTTACTTTTTTTTGCTGTTGTTATATAAGTAAAATCAAATTATACATGTAGTCTTAGTGTATATCCACAACAGAAATACAGTTCTCAAGAGTTCCTCTTATTTTCTGCTTCTCTTGAGTCCTAGGATTGGAGAACAAATTTTTTGTTTAGATCTGTTTTTTTATTTGTTTGTTTCGTTTTGTTTTTTTTTTCCTTAGAAACAAATGGAATTCATCTGTTTCATTAAATGTCTATACTAAATTTAGCTGGGTAGTTTATTCTTGGCTGCATTCCAAATTCTTTTGCCTTTTGGAATATCAGATTTTAGGCCCTTCAATCCTTTAATGTAGAGGCAGCCAGATCTTGAGTAACTCTTATTGTGGCATCTTGGTATTTGAATTACTTTTTCCTGGCTACTTGTAATATTTTTTCCTTAGTCTGATAATTCTGAAATTTGGCCACAATGTTCCTTGGAATTTTTTTAAGAGCCTTTTTCAGAAGGTGTTCAATGAATTATTTCAATGCTTATTTTACCTTCTGGTTCAATTTCCTCTAGGCAGTTATCTTTGATAATTTTCTGTAAAATAGTATCTAGCCTCTTTTTTTCATCATAATTTTCAGGAAGTTCAATAATCCTCAGATTATCTCTCCTAGATCTCTTTTCCAGGTCTGTCATTTCTCCAAGTAGATATTTGATTTTTTTTCAGATTTTCATTTTTTTTTTTTTTTTGGTTTTGCTTGACTGATTCTTGATGTCTCAATGAATCATTCATTTCTATTTGTTCAATTCTGATTTTTAATGAGTTATTTTCATTAGGTTTTTTTTTTAACTTCTTTTTGTATATATCCAATTGAGTTTTTTAAATGAGTTGTTTTGCTCTATGGAATTTTTTTTCATTTCACTAAATTTGTTTTTTGTTAGTTATTTTCTTTTTCCAATTGAAAGATCCTACTTTCCTGTGATTTCTTTAACTTTTCCAATTCCTTAATTCTGTTTCCCTGCACTTACTATTAATTCTTTACCTTTTCCAATTCACATTTCAGGAAGTTGTTTACCTTTTCCAATTCACATTTCTGGAGGTTGTAACTCTCTTGCATAGCTTTTCTTTCCTTTCCCTATTTTTCTTCTAACTTTTGAGATTTTTTAATAGTCTCTTCTAGGAGAGTGTTATTTGGGGTATTGTCTGGAAGCTGTTTGCTATCTGTCTCCTCGGGGTTGGAAACCTGCTCTCTTTCTGTATAGAAGCTATCAATTGTTTTCTTCTTCTTCTTCTTCTTTTTTTTTTTTTTTTTTCTCAGCGTCCCAGTTTTCCCACATCCTCCAACATTCATCATTATTTTTTTCTGTCATCTTAAGCAATCTGAAAATTGTGTAGTGGAATCTAAGAGTTGTCTTAATTTGCATTTCTCTGGTTAATAATGATTTGGAGCATCTTTTCATATGGCTAGAGTTTCCATTTCTTTATCTGAAAATTGTCTGTTCATATCCTTTGATCATTGATCAATTGGAGAATGGCTTGATTTTATTTTTTTATAAATTAGAGTCAATTATTTATATATTTTGGAAATGAGTTCTTTATTAGAACTTTTTACTATAATTATTTTCCCAGTTTAAAAAAAATCTAATCTTGTCTGCATTAGTTTGGTTGTACAAAAGCTTTTTAATTTGATATAATCAACATTTTCCATTTTGTGATCAATAATGATCTCTAGTTCTTCTTTGGTCACAAATTCCTTCCTCTTCCAAAAATATGTGAGGCAAACTACCCTATTTTCTTCTAAATTATTTGCAATGTCATTCTTTATGCCTAGATCATGAACCCCTTTTGACCTTATCTTGCTGTACATTGTCATATGTGGGTCAATGACTAGTTTCTGCCAATTTTATAACAGCTTATATAGCAATATGAGTTACAGGAGCTGAGAAGCTAGAGAAATTCTTTTTCATATTTTCAGAGAGGCAATTGTCATTAATTTCAATGTTGTCCATTTTTCATCTCATAATGTTCTCTAGTTCTTTAGTCATGTCTTCTGAAAAGATTTGATAAGTAAACCATCCCTTGCTCTCCTATTTTGCTTACATTGTCACCTTTTATGCCTAAATTATGTACCCATTTTGAATTTATTACAATATAGGGTATGATCTAGGTGGAGGCTTAGTTTCTGACTTACTATTTGCCACATTCCCCAGCAATTTTTGTGAAATAGTGAGTTCTTATCCCAGAAGTTTGAGTGTAAAGGTTTATCAAATACTAAATTCCTATAGGCCTGTGTTGTGTGTATCTAATCTGTTCCACTGACCCACCACTCTATGTCTTAGTCAGTACCATGTGTTTTTGATAACTACTGCTTTATAGTAGAATTTTAGGTCTTGTAGGCTACCATGTTTTGCATTTTTAATTCCCTTGATAATCTTGAGCCTTTGTTCTTGCATATGATTACTATGTTTACATATCATTACTACTTTTTCTAGATCTATAAAGTAATTTTTTATCAGTTTGATTGGTATGGCATTGAGCAAGAAGACGAGTTTAGGCAGAATTGTCATTTTCATTATATTAACTTGACATATCTATGAACAATTGATATTTTTGCAATTGTTTACATATGACTTTACTTGTATGAGGAGTCTTTTGTAATTATCTTCATGTAGTTCCTATGATTTTCTTGGAAGGTAGACCCCTAGGTATACAACTTTTTTACACCTATTTTAAATTATATTTCTCTATCTCTTGCTGCTGGGCTTTATTAGTAACATGTAGAAATGGTAATGATTTCTGTAAGTTTATGTTATATCCTGCAACTTTGCTAAAGATGTGAATTTTTTGAAGTACATTTTGAATGACTCTCTCAGACTCTTTAAATATACCATCACATCTGCAAAGAGTGATAGTTTTATCTCCTAGTGGTTCATTTTAATTCCTTTAATTTATTTTCCTTCTCTTATTGCTAAGGCCTACATTTCTAATACAATATTAAAGTATAGTGATGATAATGGGCATCCTTATTTCAATAATGATCTTGTTGGGAATGCTTCTAGCTTCCCCTCATTAGAAATAATGCCTGCTAATCACTTTACAGAGATGTTGCTTATCATTCTAAGAAAAATTCCATTTTTAACTATGCTCTCAAGTATTTTTTAGTAGAAATGTGTGCTAGGTTTTGTCCAAAAGCTTTTTTGACATCTATTGAGATTATCATATGACGGGTCATTTTTATTATTGATATAGTAAATTATGCCAATACTTTTCCTTATATTGAACCCTGAATCCCTGGTATAAATCTCACTTTGTGATAGTGTATTATCCTGCTGTTAAGTATTTGTAATCTCTTTACTAATATTTTATTTTAAAATTTTGCATTAATATTCATTGTTATTTGCTTTATTTTGGTTCTTCCTTGTTTTACCTCAACATTTGTTGAGATAGTCATATGATTTCTATTAGATTTATTATTAATATATATGGTAAATTATTTCAATAGTCTTTCAAATATTGAATTAATCCAATATTCCTGGTGTTATTGTTTATAATCCTTGTGATATATCACTGTAACTTTTTGTTAATATTCTGTTCAAAACTTTTCATAAATATTTTCTTTCTCTGTTTTCTTTGTTTCTTCCTATTTTGCATCATCACTATAATTTTGTCATAAAAGAGTTTGGCAGAAATCTTTTATCTATTTCATCAATGTATATAATATTGAAATAAAACATGTTTAAAACTTTGATAAAATTATTTTCAACCAATCTTGCTCTGATGATTATTTTCTTATTGATTTTAAAATTATATTATTTATTATGTTTATTTTATTGTTATTTTACTTATTAATTTAAATCAATTTATATTAGTTGCCTATTAAAATTTCACCTTTATACTGGGATTATATAATTCCCGTTGTGCTCGTGAATTCTTCCCCTCCCCAAAGATCTAAAAGGTAAACCATTTCTCCCTCTTCTAATTTATGTTTAAATCATGTACTCATTTTGATCTTATCTTGATATATGGTTTGATATATTGATGTCCTTTTGTTTTCCAGTTTTGCCAACAGTCAAATACTGAGTTCTTATACTAATGGTTGCAGTATGTGGATTTATTCTTTATTGAACTGTATTAAATTGCCTACTAAAAGAGGAGAAAAGGAAGGAGAATTTGTGTAATTAAAAATCTTGTAAAAATGAATCCTAAAATTTTTCTTGAAATTTAAGTGGAGAAAAATAAAATAATATTTTTTAAATATGGTTGATAACATAAAAAAAGAAAAATACATGATCCTATCCCTGAAAAAAACAAAATATAGTAGGTACTGGAAATAAAAATTTTGTGCCTATATAATTATCAGCAGTTTGGATGCATGCTTCTCAGCAGATTTATTTTTGAAAAATCTTAGAAGCTAAATAAGCAGCAAAAGGCAATGAATCAGTTATTTAATGGTGTGTTTTCACACAGGTTCTTTAATCCAAGTGACTTAAACATTTCACAAATCAATTTCCATTGATTCTCAGTGAGTCATAGCCTGATGAGAGATAGTTATGTTGCTCTAAATAAGTAAAAATACTGTTTTTTTAAAGTATTCAAATAGGCATTGTGAATTTTACAAGATATATTGTCTTAACATTATTTAGACAAAATATTTTGCAAAATGCATAGTGCCTGTTTGGGTACTTAAAAAATAAATAAATTGTGTTGGCAAATGCCACATCCAGACATTAATGATTTATAATCATTTCTGAATAATTAAGGCCTTCGTATAGCACATTCTGTGGAATTTCTCCGCCAACTCTTTTCACTAATAGGTTGGATTCCTAGAAGGAAGTTATTCCCAGAAGGAATATATAGAAATCCTCTAATATTTCTATACATTACTTAGAGGATATGGGAGTGGTTTTCTAATTTTGTACCTCAAAAGCTTCTAACAGCATTCCCCCCATCCTATTATCAGTTGAAAATCAATTATTCAACCTTACTTAATTAACTTTTAGAAATATGTATTTATCAATGTGGTTCAATGGCTAGTTGGTACCCTACATCCTCAGTCCCCAAACCAGGGACATTCTGTTTCACAAGTATATACAAAGTTGAAGGGAAAGTCCTAACTTAAAATACATTTGCTAAAAGTGATTACTCATAGCTCCCAGAAGTCCTTCTTTTGGAGTCCTCAAAATGTTCCCTGAAAGTATTCTATAGGTATCAAAAGGCTCTTTAATTTCAGAAACTTTTGGCCTTTCCTGTATCTCTTTTATTCTTGGCTCCTAATATAAACATTTGACTCAGAGGCACTATTAGGATGGTGAAGATATATCCAAATCCTTTCTTTCACCTTATGAAGTTCACAAAGGACAATTCTTGTTAAGTGAATGTAGTGAGGATATCAAGACTTTTCTCCTTTTCCCATATCTATGTTTCTTCATCATAAGGAGTTTCTTCATCACCAGGTAAAGGAAACTGGTGATGAAAACCCCCCTCTTCCAGTAAAGATTGACATCTTCTTTGAAATGTATAATTTTATTGACCTGTCTTGGGCACCTAAAGGTTAGTTGACTTAACCACTTGTCACATTTCCTACACTATGAGAAGTAGAACCTGAAGTTAGATTTCTATAGCTGGCTTCCTCTCATGCTAATTTTAGGCAGGCATAATATCTTTCAGTATCCTGAATTAACC